>NC_083776.1:30184803-30484803 GCF_963514075.1 Conger conger | reverse complement strand
TAGGATTAACACTCAGCAGTATGGTATTGTAGTTGTGGCAGGGATGAAGCCAGCATACACACACAGTCCTTGGGTACGGTTGTATTTAGGCTATTGCCGCCTTCATGTGCTGTTGGATATATCACATTCAAGTTTTGCCCACATGAACGACCCAAGAAAGTCATTATTACCTTGAACCTTTCCAGTTAAAAGGCTTTGTTCTGAGTATCATCAGAACAAAATGGCAAAAGTGGTTAAGCCAAGGTTAGGTAAAGAGTAAGAGTGATATATATGATCATTTTATACAGACATACACGTGCGTGTATATATATATATATATATATATATATATATATATATGTTCTGGTTTTGGAAAATTATTATTCCTTTCCCAGGACACAAATTGTCCTGGTTTTTTGTACTTCTAAATGTCAGAGTTCCAAATAAAACCGGATTCTTCCACTGCTATTCTGTTTTTTCCTCTTTACTTTGAGACATCCAATCCCGCGTCTGTAAACAGGTAAAAATGAGTAAAATAAAGTGATGATTGGCCATTTGCCGAAACTTCTTTTTAATTGATTGCAGAAATACGAAAGTTTACCATCTCACCTAGCAACTGCTGCACGGGCTGTCAGTCTGGCACATGTATTTACTTCAATGACCCCACCATAGGAAAGTTCAGCTAGCTACTAGCCTAGAGGTTATCGCCTAATACTATTTTTTATAAAATGGGGGGAGAGACGGATGAGGAGGATGAGAGAACAAAATCAGAGAAGCAACCAGCAGCAAAAACAATATACAACATACAACTCAGACTGGGCAAAAAGAGAGAACTTTTCTGAATGGATAATGGTGCGTCAAATGTCCCGGTTTTTCACAAATCAAATGTGGCAACCCTATGGACTGATGAGTCAAAATTTGAAACATTTGACTGTAGCAGAAGGCAGTTTGTTCGCCGAAGGGCTGGAGAGCGTTACAAGAATGAGTGTCTGCAGGCAACAGTGAAGCATGGTGGAGGTTCCTTGGAAGTTTGGGGCTGCATTTCTGCAAATGCAGTTGGGGATTTGGTCAGAATTAATGGCCTTCTCAACGCTGAGAAGTACAGGCAGATATTTACCCATCATGCAATACCATCAGGGAGGCATATGATTTATTCTGCAGCAGGACAACTCCAAACATACAGCCAATGGCATTAAGAACTATCTTCAGAGTAAAGAACAAGGAGTCCTGGAAGTGATGGTATGGCCTCCACAGAGCCTGTCTGGGATTACATGAAGAGACAGAAGTATTTGAGGCTGCCTAAATCCACAGAAGAACTGTGGCTAGTTCTCCAAGATGTTTGGAACAACCTACCTGCCGAGTTCCTTCAAAAACAGTGTGCAAGTATACCCAGAAGAATTGATACTGTTTTGAAGGCAAAGGGTGGTCACACCAATTATTGATTTGATTTAGATTTTTCGTCTGTTCATTCACTTCTTCTGTTCATGCATTTTGTTAATTGATCAAAATAAACGATTAACATTTCTATTTTTGAAAACATTCTTATTTTACAAAGTTTTTTCATACCTGCCTAAAACTTTAGCACAGTACTGTATATATACGTTTTTTATTTTAGTTATGTAGTTTTGTGTGTACCTCCAGCCTGCTACTAACCAGCTGACCTAACCTGTCAACAAAGCAGTGTATACATGAGCATACTGTCTATACATAATGTAGTTCTCCTGTTTCAACAAACCCAAATGCGAAATAAAGTGTACAGTACTGCTTGAATTTGTAAGTAAAATACTAGCCAAAAAATAGCTTGCATAACTTTCATAGTGCATCCATTCATAGTTTTTTTGGTTTATTTCCAAGCAATACCATTTGATTGTGTCATAATTACTTCATAATGTAGCTTTGATGTTAGTCAGACTGTCCAGATTTATATCTCACAAGTGACTCACGAGACCCTGTGCCTTCAGACACTTTGCACTATGAAACATAGGAGAAGCATAAAAACTTGATGTTAAGAAGCCAAGCCTTTCTACTTTTCTTTCCATTTCTACAATTATAAATAAAGAATTGAAACAAGATTGGCTTCACAATCACACTCGCAATAAAGCCTTGGTAAGTACACCATTAATAGACTGCCTTTGAATAATAATAAAAAAAGTCTTCTCTTGGTGCTTTTTGCTGTTGTTCCCATTGTCATTTTTATTTGTTTCAGAAAACATGAAAGAAAACAAAAGCTACTTGTTACCAGGAAGGGGCTGGGAAAACAAGCATTCAAAACTCTTCATAAAGAATGCAAAAATATTGTTGCTGTCCCACGGAAAACGGTTTTAAAGCATTTGAGCACAGGCTGTTTTTCTGTTTCTGCAGTCGCATCCACCCAAAGCCCTAGAGCAAACCAGTTCAGTCACATGCTGAACTACACGCGAGAGGCAGGTTCACACAAGGTGAGAACCATTTCACTCATCGGACGGAAAGGAGAGATTTCAGAAAGAAAAATCACTGCCTCAAGTTCTGCTAATTTACAATGTACACAAGCATGGGTCATAAAATGTGGACTAAAAATTGTTCAGATATCTTCAGCATTAAGAATGTCGAGGAGATCGTCTCATCACATTTTCCACACCTGATCAGGCAGTTTTTCCTCTGCAAGAGAGTCCAGGCAAAGCAAGACGATTCATTGCTAAGAATGCTGGTTTCTAGCTTTTTTAATCAATGAAACTCACAAATCTATACAAAAATCAATTCTAGAACATCTGGGTTTAAAATTCACACATTTAAAAATGCACAAAATTGTTGAACCGTGCCATTCCCATAAGCCTAACAACATGCTGGTAAACTCTCTCCCCCCCTGCCTCCCACATCAGCTGTATTTAATCTCTGTATACTCACATTGCAAACACATGTGGAGCAATTATCCAATTACCCAATTAAAGTAGAGCTCACAGCCTTTTAGCGCTGCACCTGCCTGCACCAGAGCACCGGAAAATGGCATTTTAAACAGAAACAGGGCTGATTTGCTGGCCGGATGCAGAATGCTGCAAGCACAGTGACCAAGATGGTGGTTTTGTGCAGCCAGTTACGTACTTTAATCACAATACAAGACCAATGTTTTGTTCAGCAGACATTTGAAATGTAACAGAACATTACCCCTGTTTGATAAGCCCATAGACACACCCACATTCATTCTTTGCAGATAATCCACAGTGCCCTCAGTGTGCTGGATTTTGTCATTCCTCAGAACTCAATTGATCAATGAAAGCAGTTAATTACAGTTAACACATCTCACCTGGTTTCTTTGGTCTAAATTGGTTGGGGATATTAAGGCGAAAACAAAAACCAGCTGTGGCTCTCCAGGACCAGGAGTGAGGACAGCTGATCGACAGAAACAGCTTGTTTCACTGTGCCAAACTTGAGAACCTCTACGTCAGGGGTCGGCAACCCTGGTCCTGGAGAGCCGCAGGGTGTGCTGGCTTTCGTTGCTACTTGGCATTAATTGATCAATGAAAGCCGTTGATTGCACAGTTAACTCACCTGACCTGGTTTCTTGGGTCTGAATCGGTTGCTTATTTTAAGGTGGAGACGAAAGCCAGCACACCCTGCGGCTCTCCAGGACCAGGGTTGCCTACCTCTGCTCTACGTCATGGCACTGTAGCACTTGGCAGTGCCGCGTTTACCTGCGAGTGGGTTATGGGACGGGTTGAAATGAGTCATAACATGCATGGGAAAGAATTCCTCAATAAATTAGTCATGGAATTTGAAAAGGAACCACTGTTCTGTATGTATTTAGTAAAATCAATTTTTTTCCACATATTTTCTCTTTTCTTACCAGTTAAATATTTAAAATTCATTTGTTCCCTTAACTTTAATGATTGTACTTTAAGTTATATTCTTATCGACGGACTGATTAAATAAAGCTGAAAATAAATGCAAATTAATAAATGACGTTGCTTTATGGAAGTGAAAATGCCAATGGTACATTGGCGGCCAGGTTTCTGTGATTACTGGCTGCTCACACACGAAAGTATACACTTTGTACACTAATCTGACACCAGTGGCCAGTCTGGTCAAAGTGAGCTTATCACTGTGATATTTCACACATATAGTATTACTCCACAGACTATAGATTGTGACCAGAGGGTCTCATTAAAGCGCTACGCTGACTCTAAACCAGCCTCGCTGGAGAGTAGTCGGAGACACAATGAAATTAATAGAGCATTTAAGCTGTAATTCAGTGTGCTCATTAAGGGGCTTTAAGAGGACGGTGGGTAGGAACGGGCTGACAGCTTCCTCCGATGAGCAGGTCTGGCTGCATTGCCCGTGTGGCAGATCTGCCCTCCCCTACCTCCAGTCCTCTCAGGCCTACGGGCCTAACTGCACCCGGGGCAGGTGGAGGCAGGTGCTAATCAGAAGTCTACAGGATTGCTCTGCCCTCTCTTCCTCCTCCTCCTCCTCCTCCCTCCCTCTCTCCCTCCCCCTCTTCCTTATTAAAGTGCCATCTGGAATGCCGTGAGAAATCTCATTTCCGCCGCGCGGCGGGCCTCTTCAGGCCTGCGCGTGAGAGCTGGTTGTGTTCCCGCTGTGAGAGTCCCGGGAAACCACGCCTTGATCTGGGACGCCCGTCCCTAGCCTTCCTGCGCTTCCTCTCCTGTAGTCATCCAGGAATGGAGTGGAGGGGGGAGGGGGGAGGGGGGGGTGCAGACTGCCTGCGGGTTGGGTGGGATGAGTGATGCCAGCATTCCCTCGCTCAAATACGGGAATACACACATGCACGAGTTTCGGTTTTTGTTTATCAGCTTCATTACATTTGTGGCACATGGTAACCCTGTAGCAAGCTGCATTTGGGACATTATTCATAATAATGCCCTGCAGCTGTAACAGGATAAAACATTACTGGCTGAAATATGATATCTTGGCTAAAATGGGACTGTTAGCCAGGCATCTCTCCAAGTGGACAAACTGTGACCCTCCTCTACAGATTGCCCTCTGTACCTCCATCGCAGTAAAACAATAAAAAATCTAAAGATAGTCATGACACTACTTTACTCATAGAAAGCAGAGAGGAGCTCTACCAGTCACAGACAAAGTTGCTAACAACCAGCATAGCAATGCTGATGTTGATCAGTAGATACTTTCTAATGGTGATCCTTCTGGTATCTTCTAGGATCTCTGGATGTTAGGAAACATAGAGAATGGCATTGGTACATCAGTTGTTACCAATATAACCCATCGAGATCTTCTCCATTTTTGTCTGGCAGCTTCTCTAACAGCACAAGCAGATAATCATCTTAAACAAAATGGAGATCCCTGAGGACATTCAGCACAAGATTCCTCTAATCTTTCTCTCCGCTTAATCTTCCTCACCAGACAATCCACACGTCAGACAGTCCAAACTGTCCGTGGATCACATCACTCTCAAATGCTGACCGTCTTAAATGTTCCAGTAATGCCAAGGATGTCAGACTCCTGGAGGGCTGCAGAGTTTGTTGGTTTTTGTTGGTTTCCTTTTAATCAGAAGCCTGGTTAAACTTTGGAAATGAGGTGTAAGAACTCTTTGACCGATAAATTACTTAAATTAGTAACTTAAGTGTGGAAGCACAGTGGCCCGCTAGGAATGGGGTCTAATTCCATATCTATGAATCCCTCTGGTGGGTGTCATAATGCCATGCTTATTGAGGTAAAGATGAGATAATAAAATGATCTCATATTTTATTAAATGTGCATGTGCTTGTATTTATGTAAAATTATTTCGTATATCATACAGTATGTAATACAATATGTAATATGAACAGCTTTCCTAATTTTGTATATCTCTGTGTCACCTACAAAGCAATCCATAACTGCACCTGTTTTCTTGTAGTTGACAAATACATTTGTGACAGCATACAGTTTGGTGTATTTTAATTCTTCTGAATTGTCTGATTAAAAACAAGGAATAATGACACTGAAGAGCTGTGTTTGTGAAATCTACTTCAAAAGACTGATTTAATGTGGTAGTGGTAAATGGGGGCAGCAGCATAACATGGCGTGAGGTGAAGAAATTGACCAGGGACATGAAATCCATTTATTTTCTCCAAACACGGAGCAAAGGGTGTCCATTTTGTGCCAAGGGCAACAGAAATAGCAAAGCTGAAGGCATATTAGTGGGCTTTATTTAAGTTATTTGCCTCCTAATTGGATTTTATCAGGTTGCCCCTTGTGTGAATTCAAACCACCCTTTTATTGCTGTTGACACAAATCTTCTTAAAACAGCACCCTTGTTTCAATTAGCTGATACCTGACACTGGGATATGCCTGAGTGGATTAATCCCTTCCAGAATGTTCTCACTGTAGGAGTAGCTAAAGTTGAGACAGGTTTTATGTGATTATTTGTGAAAAATGTCCTGCAATGATTTACTGTATACATTGTACCAAAAATTGTGGATACACCCAAATTATTATTAGTGCACAGTGCATGGTTAATTAAAAACATATGAACACACTCTCTCTGGTCATTAGTGCCAATGCTAATTATTCTGTTTGTATGTGTCCAAGTGCATGGGGAATCAGGAAGTCTGACAGGCCCCTTCAATCACCAGTATTTTTAGTGCACATCGCCCTCTCTTGGGCAAAATGGGACATAACCGTGAGGAGTAAAAGGCTTAATGATAATGAATGAATTCTATTTTGTAATACGAACAGAATAATGAACATGTGATTGTTAGGCATAGTTCAGACTCATGAATTAAACATATCCCTTAACACTTTCTCTCTGTTTACATTTAAAAGACAGTGTTTGCACCCTGAGTGTCTGAATAAATGAATGTATTTTTTCAAGCAGTTCACATGAGCACTGTTTGTGTCCTCCTGTGTACACTTAGTTTAGACATTTTTTTGGACAAGGTCAGAAGGTTCTGTTCCAGAGATTATGTTTTGAGCTTTATGTCAAGCAAAATTCACAAGAGAAACAATTTAGCAAGACAAGCGGCATGGAATTCAAGCAGGGATGACGTGCCAGAATCTCTCCTGTGTCCATAAATCAAAACACACAAAACTCAGGAGTCAAATGAGATTACCAAAAGCAAGAGGACTGGCATTGATTTTTCTTCTGCGTGTCCCATAAGCACCAGTCTTCCAGCTATTATAGGCAGAAGTCCAGTAGCAGAGCTAAACAATCTTAAAAAAAATAAAAAAATTAAAAAGCTGTCCTTGGCTCCGCTCTTGTTCTATGCTGTCATGCGGTTAGCTGTTTCAGGTAGAGGGATAACTGGCTTACAGGCAGGGGGTAGTGTTGCATCACGCTCATATGCCCTGTAGCCATGGGAACAAGCAGCTACGGTTGGCGAGGCGCAAAACTTTCCTTTGAACTGATCATTGGCCTTGTCCTGTTTTCATTCATTTTCCTTGATTAACAAGCATGCCAACGTTCTGACTAATCAACTGGCAAGTAACGCACAGCTTCTTCGCATTGTGTGAGGGCGACTTTGTGATAAAGTAGCTTAAACAATCTTGAAGCGCAGGTTTTGTTATTGCTGGTTATGCTGAAAGCTAATGTGATTGTAAACAGATCTTTTTTCATGAAAGGCCGACACGCATCCGTGTTCTCTCCCTGGTTTTAGTATCTGAAATGCCCACAACATGATCGACGTAGTTTCTTTTGAGAAGTCCCTAACCCTGCTCCCAATTCCCCCTCACACTCTGCATCGTGCGGTCAGCTCTCTGTGTTAACATTTAGCAACTTGGTCACATGGGAAATCGTTTTACAAACAGCTCGGAAAAATATCAGTTAGACCCTAAATTATGCATAAAATATTTACTTGTATCAGTATGGAGCACAAATAAAAACACTCCAGGATGACATGAAAAGCTCAAAATCCTGAAATATGTGTGTGTGTAAATGTATTTATTGTATTTATTAAAACAGTTTTCTACATTTAATTAATCATTTAAGTATACAGTACTAGAAAGGTTTGCAAGTGTGCCTATGTCATTATATGTGGATTGGAAAGGGTCCATGGCACTAGAAATAAAAAAGTAGTAGCCCAAAGTAGTTCTGGAAAAGAATGCCCCGGCTTTGTTTTGCAACTTTTGGGATCTTTCAACAAAGAGACCCATTCCCAGTAGATTTTTGAGCCTCCACCCCTACCTTGACCTTCTGGTTTGTAAAATAATCAATAAAAAAGAGAATAAAAACTACTAATATGCCGTATAAAATATATTCGGAGGCATGACTGTGTGTAATACTAGTAAAACCACAAGTGCCTGAAAGAGCTATTTAAGTTATTGCACGCAGGCACTTGTCTGAGATTAGATTGACTTGCGTCGAGGAATAGGTCCTGCTCATTGAAACCATGGCGACGCAGATCGTAAAAGTGTGGAAAACCTTGACTTCTCTCTGACAGAGATACAAGGCTGAAGCTGTCTGCTCGCAAAGCGAGCGACTGCTTGTGGACTGGTGCTAAATCATCTTCAGCCGCACCTCCTTCCCCTGTGCCACCCAGACCCCCCCCCAACTCCACCCCCCGAGTCATTTCTGCTCTTGAAACACACGCGCGCAATACAAAACACTCTCAGGCCTTCAGCTCTTTCCCAGTGCAGACTGCGAAGAGCTCGATCAGCTGCTCTGGTTTTATTACATTCTTATGGTGCTATTATCTGGATTATTAATCCAATTTTCTATACCATTTATATTCTCCTGCTTTAAAATAGCGTCTGAATGTTTATTTATCTTTCTTTTCTACAGTATTTTAGGTACAAAGCAAGCTAACCTGTTGTGAATAACTGGAGAGCTACATTAGCTTATTTGCTTGACCTTACAAGGACTAATGAGGCCTCCTGCCTAGTTGTCAGCTAGAGAAAAGCCAGAACTAAATACACATTAAACCTACATTATTTTGTTCTCCTACATTCACACAAGTTTTGAAATCTAAATATAATAACAGAAAATAAAAGATATAACATAAGAAACATAAACAGTACTGTGCAGAAGTCTTAGGCACCCTAGACTTTTTGTGTCTGTTAGTATGAAAGAACACATGTGAAATTTCCAAATATTCATTTTCCAAAATAATTAATTTTACAGAGATATTTTTGTATTTCATAAAAAAAAAGCAACATATTATTGTAAGCAATTTACTACTTTTTACATAAAAACAAGGCTGTCTGAGATCAGAAGCAAGGAGCCAACCAAAGTCTGCTGAAGAACTGTGGCAAGTTCTCCAACATGCTTGGAACAACCTCCCTGCTGATTGTCTTATAGAACTGCAGGACAGCATTGGCTATCTCAGAGAAGTGATGCAGTCTTAACGCCGTAGGGTGGTCACAAAAAATATTGATTTGATTCACTTTTGAACTATTCTGCCAAATGTAATGTAAAGTGTATAGTACGTCTATTTAGGACCTTTCATTGAATTTTTTTTGGCCCTTTTCAGCTTTATTGGACAGTATAGTATAGAGAGACAGGAAGAACAGGAGCGAGAGAGAGGGGAAGACATGCGACAAATGTCGGACGGTCAGATTTGAACCGCCGACGTCGCGGCTCGCAATGAGCATGCGGTCAGTGCTCTACAGGCTGCGCCACCGAGACACCCCTCATTGAATTGTTTTTGAAAGAATCTTATCTGTACAGAATGTTATACAGGTGCCTAAGACTTTTGCACAGTACTGTATATATATAACACAAGATAAATTAGGTGGATGGAGAAGGTCAATCAGGAGTTAATCATTTGGTGCTCCAAGCCTCTGATTGGCTAATAGCCAATTGGCTACTTAAAATGTCACCACTTTCCCAACTGTATTCACTTACAATGACATGCCCTTCCTGTCCCACACCTATCCCAACCCAGCTCTGTGATTTCCCTCCAGTTATGTACTAAATAATGCAATAATTTTAAACATAAGCACCTATTTATAAGCAAAGATTTTTATTAATTCTATTTTCGATTTGTAGACATGTTTATATTGCACACAAACATTACACACAAACAGGTGAACAAAAACAGGTAAAACAATACAAGCTGCACAAAATAATAGTGACAGTGTATAACACTTATACTTACAACTGAAATGTACCGTGGCACGAGCTACACAAAAAACCCCAGAAATAATTGAGCCGGTTCAGTAGAGCAGAGATCGCTGCACTGGCTCAGTGGGGAACAGCCAGGCCTGGTAGAGCAGAGCTCTCTGCTCAGTCCTACAATAGTTTGGCAGTTTGAATCAGAAAGAGCTAAGGGCTACGCTTTCCGCAAAACAGGGTAACGTTACAGCAGCAGCAGCAGCAGTAGGGTACAACAGCAGCAGCAGCAGCAGCAGTAGGGTACAGCAGCAGCAGCAGCAGCAGCAGTAGGGTACAGCAGCAGCAGCAGCAGCAGCAGTAGGGTACAACAGCAGCAGCAGCAGCAGTAGGGTACAGCAGCAGCAGCAGCAGCAGCAGTAGGGTACAACAGCAGCAGCAGCAGCAGCAGTAGGGTACAGCAGCAGCAGCAGCAGCAGCAGTAGGGTACAGCAGCAGCAGCAGCAGCAGCAGTAGGGTACAGCAGCAGCAGCAGCAGCAGCAGTAGGGTACAACAATAGCAGCAGCAGGAGGATACAACAGTAGCAGTAGCAGCAGGAGTAGGGTACAGCAGCAACAGTAGGGTAGAACAGTAGCAGCAGGAGTAGGGTACAGCAATAGTAGCAGGGTACAGGAAACAGGAGCAGCGCTGATGAATCAGACCACAGAGCCCCTGGCCCCTGGCTCAGCCCTGCACCACCCCCACAGACAGGCTAAGCTGCTGACTACACATAATAATAATAATAATAACAATAACAACAACAACTTTCTCTGCAGATGTCTTCATCCAGGATGACCGTCAAAGATGAAATTTGACTTTGACATGTTTATTTTCAGCTTCTGAAGCTGTTCAGGTGAAGCACCTTGCTCAAGGGTACAACAGCAGTGCTCCCATCTGGGATGTTAACCTGCGACCTTCTGGTAACAAGTCAAGTTCCCTCACCTTGGTCACCCGACTCTCCTTCTCTCTCTTTCTCTCGCTCTCTCTCTCTCGCGCTCTCTCTCTCTCTCCCTCTCTCTCCCTCCCCCCCACCCCCTCTCGTCAGGACATCCCATAATGATCCGGCCAGGAGGCGACAGAGCCTTGATGTTGAGAGGGCACCTGAGATCAACCGCTTTGACTCCCCTGAACAGATGGGCGGGTTCGGCTGGCGCCCGCGTACCCCCCCCCCCCTGCGTCCCCCCCCTCCGCCCTCCGGCACCCCAAGGTCATTTCAGAACGTTCACACGGTGGGCGAAAATCACTCCTCTCCACAGGCAGGAAGATGAACTCTTCGAGAAATACAAAAAAAAAGGAGAAAAAAAACAAGCTGACAGGAAATTGAGTTGGGGAAGCATATTAACACCGTCCGCCTCACCAGCAGAGCATGATGATGCAGTAACAGTGGGAGGGAGGGAGGGAGGGAGGGAGGGATACTTTTTTTTATTGCGCTCTCGTTCATGCATTATTAGAGGTCATTCTCGCGGGGCCTGCCTGTCTCTCAGTCAATAAAGGTAGAAGCACTCTAAGAAGGGGCGGGGGGTAGGTTTAAAAAAAAGCTGGAGAATCCATAAACACAATTTAAAACACCGTAAGAAAAATTGGTCAGGTTGTAATGGAGCCTCCCGCTCTATGATTACTGACATCTGTAAATGTGCTGTTGGGATACTGCCTCTCCTTCGACGTGTCCTTACAGGGTAATGAAGATCGCAGCCACATTCGAGACAGAAGGGGTCAGTATTGGGTTAGGCACCAAAACACAGAAAACCAACATGGAGGACTCATTTGGCTACTTACTGCTGCAACTAGGGGGAGACGCCAAAAACAGAGGCTCTTTGTAACAATGTAAATGCTAACGTGATGCCCTGGTATGGACAAAGTCATTTTCACTTTTGTGTTAATATATTAATATATACAGTAAATTATAGCAAAGAAGCAAAGTTGGCCGTGTGCCCAGTTGCTGTCAATGTCATTCATTGCTCCCTATAGGCTTCAAAGAATAGCTTTCCACCCATATTGTAAAATTGTCTGCAACAATAGGAGTTTCTAAAAAGTCTTCAGGTCTATATTCTCTTTGGATAGCTCACAGAAATGGCTATCTGTGCCAGTTTATTTGGGCAATTCAGTGAAACCAAATGAACCAAACCAAATGTAAATAAATAAATAAACTTTTATTTTGGCAAAATTGAAAGCAACATTATTATACCCTGCTGAAAAACCCCATGTATTCACAGGAGCATTTGTTTTGAGAGGAAGAGAGGACATTTGGATGAAAAAAACACCTTCCCCCCAACCCACCAAACAGAATTAATCTCAAAAAAAGACCTCATTCACAAATTGCCATTGAAGGATTCCAATAATTCAAAACCGTGTTACCAATACTACCATTAACTATCATCTCAATATATTTCAATTATCCATAGTCAAAGGGGATCAAATTGGTACAATTCTATCTGGGGAACACTGCCATCTGCTGGTAAAGACTGAAATGGAGTTCAACTCTAACCTTTACAGGTCCAGGGCCATGCCATGCATAGGCACGCAGTCCATATTTAGCAACAGCTGCAATCATGCAACGCATACATTTTGTGTTACCATGTTACTGTGGCTAAGTGCCTGGTGATTTATAGATATTAATTGTGCTTGACAGTCATTTTGACAGTCATTAATTGTGCCGTTATTGCCTGTAAAACAATGAGCAGTCGTATATGTTTGGTTTCAATAAGACACTATATGATGCACTCACTATGCCCCGGTTATGTCAATATAAAATGGCAGCCACATCCACACTGGAATGTTACAGTGTGCAAATGCATAGGCTCTGTAAAACAGAGTGCAGACCAGTTCATTGGTTTGGGTCACTGTACACTAACACAACTATCTACTGCAATGCAATTAAATATAATATATTCTCAAATGAACATTATAAAATATAATATAAATTTCTGAGATACTCCTCCAAAATTGACATTACCATTGCCTAACTTTAATTAAGAAATGTGCATCTTAAATGTTTCTCATGAAGTAGAGGCAGAATGAGAATTTATAACAGACCAAGGTACTTCCCACATGATCACATTCCTTCTGCACTTCTCACTTTGTTCCACAGATAAAAATAATCCAGAAAATCACATGGCTAATTTCACTTATTGTGCTCAGGCAGACTTATGCCTGAGCATGAAATATTTAAAGCTCAGTCCCACTGTTTGAGCTTGTATTCTGTATTTAGATGAACCTATTAATTCATAAGGTGTACCCTGTATGCAGATGGACTTATACGGCTTACATTTTTTACATTCAATCCGTGTGCAGGTATAGAGCTGAATATTTATGAAGATCATTTACTGAAGTTAAGTATCTGACTCTAGGCAACAGCAGCAATGCACCACCTGGGAATGAAACATGTACAGTAACATCTGCATTACAAGCCCAAATCCCTGACCATTACACCACACTGTCTCCCTGTTACTGCACACACACACACACACACAGGCACACATACACACACAAACACATGCATACAAACATACACATACACAAACAAACATACACACACACACAGACACACACACACACAAACAAACACATGCATACAAACATACACATACACACGCACACCCACACCCACACAAACTAACATACACACATACACACACATACACACGTACACACACACGCACGCACACACACACACACACACACACACACACACAAACAAACAAACATACACACATACACACAAACAAACATATACATACAAACCCACACACACAAACATACACACATACACATACACAAACAAACATACACACACACAAACATACACGCATACACACACACAAACAAACAAACAAACACACACACAGAAAACAAAGACAGTTTTTTCTTCTAGATCAATGGTTCACATATTCACTGGTTTTGTGATCCTTACATTGGCAGATGGTATGAACACAACCAATGGGACAGGTTAGCCAGACATCTCCAGATCAATAAAACTGCGGGGAGCATTGTATGAAAAATTACCCACTGCTCTTCCAAACAGCTATACTGTCCTCTATGCTCAGGTTATCATGTTTGTAATTTTGTATTTTGTTGTTTATAATACAAGCACCTCCTTATGTTGCATGGCAACATAGAGGGAAGAAACAACAATATCAACAACAACAACAACAATACGATTAATAATAATAATGCAAAGCACAAACTATAAAAAGGACACATCATTAAAAGGGAACGGCTATCAGTAAAAACACACAATGATTCAGAACAAGACAACATAGCACAGTCATGCGGTACACAAAATGCAGTTCAGGCAGGGTAAACCCATCCTACTTCAAATAATGGCTTTGCATATCTTTGAAGAAATAACAACTATAGAAGAGCTAGCAGATTTATGTTTCAAATTGAGAAAGTAATCATCTGTAAAATGGGAACTGGGAATATGGCTAGAAGACTTAACCCAAATCTCTCCATACTCCGCCACCACTTTAATTAGTCGCCCGTGTGTCTGCTAGGAATGCCTTCCTGTCCCGAGATCTCTTCCTCTGTCCTCGAGGGAAGTTTCTGTTGCCCCTGGCTTACTCACAGGGACCTTGGGCCCCGAGCCAAAATATGTGAAAGATGCGCTGAGGCCCTGCTCCTTTGTGAAAAGCACTGTACAAATAAAGCTGAGCTGAATTGAATTGAAGAGTCATCCCATCTTTATTGCAGGGGATTAGCTGCTCGCATTTAGCAAGGGACCGGAGGGTACTGAAGCAAACTGCTTAAACAGATGCAACTCCTTTCCTTCCACTGATATGGCACAAGCTGCTTTAACAGCCATTTTTACAGGAGGCCATTGTCATGCTGTCCCCAACTAAGGGGACCAATAAAACAATAATAAAATAATTATTAGATGACTTAAGCAATGGGCTGGACTTGAGAATTACTCCCACAATACATTTTTCCAATACTTTGCCCTTGTCCTCGGTACAAGTGTAACGGTACACAGTCAACTTGTGAGTGTTAACTGTTCATTTAAGCGGTGCACTGAGTTGGATGGTCTGATATGTCTCACAAGTGAAGCAATCGGAGGAAATGTACCCTTTCCTGGAACCATAGGACTCAATGCAATGAGGCTATGCTCATTGGTCACTATCGACACATTACAGTTGGATAAAGCACTTAGCATTCATTAACTCCTCCAGCACACACAAAGCCATCGAGCCTTTCCATCAAACGGCCTGTCTATTTCTTTCTAGCAATCTGTGCTTCTGTTGTTATTTTCTGGTTGTTGCCTGTAGAATAGATTGATGAAATAAACCCTTGTTCTTACTCCGCAGCTCAACAAATTCCTCATCTCCCAATCCTGTTCCTGTCCAACGCGCGTATCTGCTTGGAACTCACGTTCTTGGCGTTTTATTATTCCATGGCTTCTCTCTTTGCCTCCCATTCAGGCTGTACAGAAAAAGGGCTCATAGAAAACAGCTGTTTCGCATTACCGTGCTATGATACTGAATGTTTGTTTCAGCATGATTATGTAATTGGCTGCTGGCAGTCTTGCATTTCTCTTGACCCCTAACATTGAACAAGAGTTTGGCAAAAAATCTAAAGGCAGCGCAAAAGCCACTCTTGGCCCTCTCTGGCTCTTGTGAGAGCAAAGAGCTCATCCGTGGAGGTAGTTTATACACTGCATGATGCTGAGGGAAGATTCCAGTGTGTGCTTGTTACGTTTCACACAGAAAACCAACTATTTAAAGGGCTATTACTAAAATATTATATTAATGCTACAATTCCAACATGTACTTTAGGTTTATTTAAATATTGACCATATTGTGAAGATTGTGACACTTGCATTTACTTGTTAAAGACAGAGGTTGATGAAATACAGGCCATTATATTAGCAGTGCCCATCCAAATGAAGTTTATGCTTCTTCCAGAAGACAAAGCATTGTCAGGAGAATTGTTTACATTCTTAATTTGAAGACATTCTCAAATTTAACGGTGCAATTTCATGATTCACTGTTCTTTCCAGTGTTTCCTCTTGGACTGGTTATGAAATAACCCTGAAAATTGTGTTTTTGACTGAAGCGAGCCTTTTAATATACATGAAGCCTTAAACACCATCATTTGTAGAATATTGCTATAAATGTTATAGCAAATGTTATAGCAAAAATCTGTTCTGAAGGTGTGTGCCATTTTCACAAAGTATCCCCCCTGCAAAGAAGGAATCACACCCCCTTTTAGAGGTCATTTTCCCCACAATCAGGTACCTTCAATTGCAGAACATGAACTGCCCCAAAATAACAGCCTTGAGAATGGAATGCAGATCAACATGCAGGCAATCTGAATTTCATACATGAGGAAAGGGAAGCACTGGCTTTCAATATTTGCAAGAAAAAAGGTTAATGGAGTTGCCTCAGTACAAAATTGTGACAGTGGAATAATCCATGACATGTTGTATTGTTTTAATTATATATACAAGATAAATATCCACGTATACAATGACACCATAAATAACTTTTACAATATTTAATATAATATACAAAAAGTAAAAAGGAAAGCATATATAAACAATGCAGGAACAGAGTGCGATGTTGCTTGTGCAGTACATAACAGCAAAAAAATAGTGTTGTTCCAGCAAAGTTGAAAAAATATTTTGAAAGTGCATAAAAATGACCTTCATTCAAGTTTATACATATGGAATGATTTCAAAATATGTTGCTAAAAATCAAGTTCAGAAGAAATCATATATTTAAATGTAGGTGTGAATATTTATTGTCTCAACTATTCAAATCGGAGTCTGTGGCACAATATAATATGGAATTTTTATATCAACATCTGCTGAGTGGCATTGAAAGTCACTCTAACATTAACATATCTGGATATGAAGAATCATATTTCCCATTTAGCATTTTTCCATTTTATAGCTTTCATAGCTAGAGGACACTTAGCAGACATGCAACCCAGAGAAATGTATTTCTTTTGAGATTTGTCCATCATCTAGATAATTCAAAGGTTATTCCCTGGGGCTACAAACTAACTCATTTTGGATAGTGCAACACCATAGACCAATATCTTTCTATTTTTGGAATCTGTATGTCTATCTACAAATCATACACAAATGGATTTCTCTTTTGCAGTATCAGATTGGATAGGCAATCATAAGAGAAAAATAATTCATAATGAATAATTAGAATAAAAACAGTTTTGTAACAACAAAATATCCATCATGAAGAATGGTTGTGATAGACATTGGATGTAATTAAGATCGCATAATGTGCTTGATTATTGCATTGGCAATAATCTTTTTATAGAAAGCATCTTGGCTGGGTGGCTCCACTCGTTGTATAGAATATGCATGCACACAACCTTGTACAACAGTACCCTAGTTTTTCCATCACAGTACAGCCTTAATGCTTAACCTATTGTGTGTGCCTACTGTTAGGCACAGTATATGCTGTATATGGTGCAATACAAATAACCCAGTTATGCATGTGTAATAAAGCATATATAACAGTCTTATACAGTTTCAAAGGCATGGATAGTTAATCAGCAATACATTTGTAATGGATGAAGCTAAGGATACCTAGCCATTTGACAGAAGCTTCCAATGTGCACTACTGAGATGTGAATACAGTATGTTCATTATACAGTCAAGCGTCGTGTCTTTTGAAAATCAAAATGGCATACCCAACATTGCATATTCCTGAACAACGTTCCTTAGCGGTCATTAGTGGAGCCTGTGTGCTTACCTGCAGCAGCTTTGTGCTGAAGGCAGGCAGTGTTGGGGAGTGGTCAGAAGAGCAGGGCCAAGCTGACTGGTGAACAGGTGAGGATGAGGGTTATGAGATCTCCAAGGCATTCGGCAGAGGTGGAAGATCAGGGATCTCAGACAGGAGAGTAATGGCTGGACAAGCACAGCGCACACTCAGGGGAGGCTAAAGAGATAAGCCTCACATTCATGCCAATCAAAACTAAGCTTTCTTGTAGTTACGTAACAGGGCTTGCAACTCATAGTTTGTAAGTTTGCTTCCCGAGTGTCAGCACTCACACTATACAGTGGGCTGTGGAGTCCTTCCAGATAAGACTGTCTGCCAGTAAAATAGATATTAATTCAAGTGAGCAGCAATAAACAGTAATATATTAACACACACACAGTGAGCTCCATATGTCTTGGAACAAAGATATATTTTTTCTTGGTTTGGTTCTTTATTCCACAATTTTAAAAGTGTGAACAACTTTTATTAAAGGGTATTATTATACATTTTATCCATGTAGAACAGCACATTTTATGCATAGTCCCCCCCATTTTTGAGGACCATAACACAAAAAATGCGACAAAATCGTTTTGTCTGGGAAGGCACAACTGCTTCCTTAGCACAGGCATAAGAGAGCTTTTTGTATCTATTCTTAATTCTTGGCTTTTGATTGCCTCTGGAGTCTGTTATTGGTCATTTGTCAATATGAGGACCAGAGTTGCGGTCATGGAAGTCAAGGAAGCCATTATGTGGCTGAGAAATAAGAGAAAAACAGTGACATAGGCCAAATTTTAGCCTTGCCAAAATCAACCGCAGCATCAGAATGAACAGAAGCATCGTATCCGCTCAAGTTAAAGTAAATTCCTCCAAACTCATTGGATGGTGTTTCATCAGGCAGCAATACAATGTTCCCAAACATAGAGCAACAAAGAAGATGTTTCAAAGCCAAACTCTTCATTGACCAAGTCATTCACCGGACCTGAATCCAAATGAACATGCATTTCATATGCTGAAGAGAAAACCTGGCAGAGCATCACCAGAGGTTACTCAGCACCTGGTGATGTCCATGAATCACAGATTTCAAGCTTACATTTTTCAACAAATACTTGAGCGAAAATACAAATACTTTAATTTTGTTTCTGATTTTTCCTTCCCCCCCCCAATTTAGTAGCCAATTGTACACTGTCTTTCCCAATTGCCCATGTTTGCTGAGGATACACCACTAAGACCCAGTCC
This sequence comes from Conger conger, assembly GCF_963514075.1. NCBI lineage: Eukaryota > Metazoa > Chordata > Actinopteri > Anguilliformes > Congridae > Conger > Conger conger. Next base: position 30,465,848 of record NC_083776.1, on the reverse strand, counting down.
CTCAGCGGCCCGGAGATCTAGCGACCTTGAGAACGACACGCATTCTACAAGCCGCATCATCTCAAACAAGCTGCGACCGAGACTTCAATCAGGAGAGTGAGAGAGAGATCATTAAAGGAGTACATTACATTACATTACATTATTGGCATTCGGCAGACGCTCTTATCCAGAGCAACGTACAGTTGATTAGACTAAGCAGGAGACAATCCTCCCCTGGAGCAATAAGGGCCTTGCTCAAGGGCCCAACGGCTGTGCAGATCTAATTATGGCTACACTGGGATTAGAACCACAGACCTTGCGTGTCCCAGTCATTTACCTTAACCACAACGCTACAGGCCAACCCTAAGAGTAACATGGTGATTGGTTATACTTTCTAGGTTTTTCTAGACAATTTGCACAAGAGGGCATTGAAGTAACATGATGAAAGTATTAAATATTTCCGTTCTTTAGTTTTGGAGAAGCGTTTTAAATTTATCATCCTATTTTCAACCAGTGTTCTCCTTGTAGTGTCTCACACAAGGATAACCACTCCCCTTATCCGTCCCCTATAACAAGTATCCCATAGTTTGTGCCGCTGGCCTCCAGTCAAGACAATGCAAATATTTGACAAACATTAAAGACTTTTAAAGACTATTAGATTATTTCTGGTTATATTCATTCGCTAGCTAGCTAGTTTTCTTTCATTAGGACGTTATAGTTATGCTTTTACCTTAACTTGGCTAGCAAGCAAAAAGTATCATTGAATAAGTCTGCATCCTTACCTTAGCTATCGATAGTTAATATACTAAGTTAGCTGGCTTGTGAAAATTCAGTATCAAATGAGCATGTATCATGGCATAATAAAAAATTATGCACATTTGTTTTGTTGTTGCTTAAAGACAACTGGCAAGTGTAACATTCAACCACCATGTTACTCCTTTAAAAAAGAAAACGACCCCCAGTTTCATTTCCCAGTAGAACCCTGATTGGTTGATGTGATGTACTACCTTTGAGTGCAAACTCAGCTCTAGTCAGCTGATGATCATTTATTTGTCATTAGCTGTCATAAGCCCCCTCTGCGGGGTTAAAAACCTATTCTCACCTATCGGTGTGAGTGTCTGGCTACCAGCTGTTCCCTAAGCCCTGCTGCGAACACTGGCCTTTTCTGGGTCAGATCTCACAATAAGTGTTAATTAAATACCGTACGAGAAGGCAAGAACAAAATGCAGTGGTTTGGAAAAGTTTGGGCACCACTGGCCAAGTTCAATCTGTAAGTGAAAAGAAGTTAACAGAAAAAACACATACTTCTTCACAATTACAACCCTATATTGTGAAGATGTGGCATGTTTTGTTGAATTGTCGTCGCTAGGTGAAAATATTCTTTCCACTTAGAGATGTCACCAAAACATGCAATTTTCCCATGCAAACTTTTGCATAACACTCTAAGATTGATGTAAAGGACCATTCTCCAGAGACTGTTATCCATTCACCAAGAACTATGGAGGCACTCAGATAACGGGGTGAGGGATGAAGGCTGAGAGAGCACTGTGCCTTTTTTCTGTGTCACAGCTGTATCGGGAACAAAGAAAATAACAGTTGTCATCTCCGTGCGCCGCTCCGTGCGAAAGTATTCTTTTTTTTGTTTTGCTGCAGTAGTTTGACGACAGCGGATGATGCAAGACTGAAGCGCGCGTGTGGAAATAAAGGAGCAGCGCTCGTTTATTAGGTCAGCCAGCGCAGACGCTGGAGATGCAGGGGACTGCTGGGCTTGTTTCCTCTCTGTTGGGATCCGCTGAACCGGGGTAATTCATCAGTGTCCTGCTGACAGTGTGGGCGTTAAAGCAAACACTGCTGACATTTCCCGCTCCTCTCCCATAACTTGCTTAATTTGTGGAACTTTTTTGTCATCCGTCCGCCACTTATGTGTGTGTGTGCGTGCGTGCGTGTGTGTTGTCCCCCTCCTCCATAGCTAATCAACGCTGCATCTAAGTAATTTCCCTATTTAATAAAAATAGTAAAGTTTCTTCTTCCCAGGGAAATTAAACCGGGGATCAAAGGTGGGCCGTGTAATCCAGGGGAGTCTTGTAGGAAGTGACACTTGGCAGCAGATAATTAGAAGTGCCCCTCTGGGGTGGTGTTACTAATATCAGCAGGAATGGTAATAACAAGCAGGAAATTCATCTGCACTCATTTTCATCTGGAGTCATGCTCTCACTGATAATAAACTGAGAGAGAGAGGGGAGTAAAGGGCGAGAGAATGGACTGAAAGAGAAGAAGAATGGAAGAGGAGAGTGGGGAGAGAATGACAGAAGAGAGAGTGAACAGAATTAAAGAAAGCAATAAGGGGGGGAAGAGTAGAGAGAAACAGAGCAGGAGAAAGAGTAAAGGTAGAGAGAATGAAGTAAAAGAGAAGACTGGAAGGAGAGAGAGAGAGGACAGAATGACAGAAGAGAGAGTGAACGGAATTAAAGAGGGAAATAAGAAGAGTAGGTTCGAGGAAAGAAAGAGGGGAAAAGAAAGAAAGAGAGGAGAGAGAGAGCAGGTATTATTCTGGGCAGTGACAGATCGGGCTGAGAGGGAGGTGGAGAGGATGTGCAAAGTTCCTTATTATCCTGAGAGAACAGTGCTGTCTGTTTCCACTGCCATTTGCTGGATCACACTGCATCTCTGCAGCCTCTGCTCCAAGGAACGCTTTCTCTAACACAGAGCTGCAACCTTACCAGCCCCTTCTCTGGGACACTCATTTACTTACAATAATAATAATAATAATAATAATTATAATAATTATAATAATTATAATAATAATCACAAATAGCACAATGCATTCAGTGTCTCTTAAGGCGATATCTCTGAGAATATCGTTGTTGTTCCCTGTGCAGCAAAACATGGTCAGTATTAATTTAATCCTGATAGAGTTCATTTGAGAGTAAAGTTTAAGTCCATGCAGGACTTGCACTTTTTTGATGGCACTTTTATAAATGTTTCATGAGCTTTCATTGCAGTTTTATTATTGCTTTCATATGATTTCTGTTGTACACCGCATCTCTGTTTTTTTTAACCCTAGAAGCCATTCTTGCGGTTTTCTTATTTTATCATTGTTGCGTCTCTGTAAAACACTTGTCCTACTTTGCTGTCTGGAATGAAAATAAAGGCAATAATAACAACAACAACAATTTATTAGTACTATTATTGTTTAAATTCCGGAGATCAACTCTAACAAGAGTTAATTCGCGACTATTACATCTGGTCTCCTGTGTATGAAAGGAGGATGCATTTTGATGAGTTGTTTGGTTTGAAATAAAAGACAGCGCATGCTTCTCATAAGCACCGACACAGAGGCTTCTTACTGCCTGTGTTCAGAGGGGAAACCCCTGCGGTGCTTTCCTCTGCAATCATTTCAATGTGATTAAACATGGCGAAAACATGGGCATGTGTTAATGTACAGGAAACTCAGACGATAATGCTCGTGGATGTGAGGGCAGTCCCAGTCTACCAGTCAGTTTCACGGTCGTCTAATCTACAAGTGAAGTTGCGCATTGAGCTAATTAGCCGTCTGAGCCAACTGAGCTCCAAATGACGGTCCTCAAGGGCTGATAACTGCTAACTGATAACTGCTTTTCCACCCTCCCTGTACCTGGGAGTCAGATGTGAAGACAGTCTGGCCAATCAGTAGCACTAATTGTTCAGCTAATTACCTGGGAGCGGAGAACCCAAAATCCTCCCAAATCTGAAACATGTACTGAAGCAAAAAGAGCGGTTCTGGGTTCTACTCAGCGCAGTTCTCCAGCTGAGAGAGGGTTCCCACCTCCACTGGTGCTCAGGGTCGTGCTGCTAAAGAGCCGCATGTACAATTTAAATATGGCTGGCTCATTTGAGATAAACTAAATAGCTAGTAATCGACTTAGATCTCAGCTATCATAAAGAAATATTAGCTTGTATATAAAAAAAGGACTGCATGTAGACTACATCCTAAATTAAAAGTAGTGTTAATTGTGTTCATTTTCAATCTCAATATGATCTCAGTGCTGATCTGTCCATGGAATCATGGAGTCTGCGCTCATTCATGACAACAGCTTGATGACATGGCAACAGTAACTAAGCGGAGAAACCACCACTGGCCAGTTACATTGCATAGTTGTTGTGTATCCATCAACCACACAAAAAGACACACAAAGAAACCCCAAAGAAAAAGTGAAATGCCAAACAGAGCCATAAAAGTCTGTTTGAAGTGTATAGGGTCAGGCCACAAAGAGGTCTGCCCGGCATTGCACCTCTTCTGCCTCAGCTGCAGCAGGGCTATATGTAGGCCACAGGCAATCTGGCAATTAGCTACTATTTGAGTGGCACTCAATTTACAGAGAGATGGAGTGAACCCAGGTTCACCAGTAGTCACAGTCACAGCACATGTCACAGACCATTTCTATAGTCAGGAATGGGCGAAAATATACTACACTACATGATACTACAAGTGTATCCTATTATTTTTTCAACACACTTCCATATTGAGTTAAGGACAACTTAATGTTAACTGTATCGGTGAAATACCTGTGAGGGGGTTGGCTAAATGAATAAACATCCATGCATTCAAGATTCATACTCCCAACAGAACTACAGCCTACACACACAAAACCAGGAGTTACTTTCAACACTGTCTTTGGTAGAAAGTTCCCCCTTGTAATACATACATTGCAACACAAAAGTAGCAACTTTAACACAAAATGTAGTCAGACAAAAACAGAGTTGGATACTAACACATCCTTTTTTGAGAGTAGAATGGAGGTTTCTTTATGGCATAATACAAAATGGCAAATAAATGTATCCATACACTTAAAAATGGTGGAGCTGTGGGTTGCTTTGCTTGTGCCACAAATGTATAAACAACATAAAAAGAGCAAATTATCATATTGCATATGAAATGCATATATTCAACTGTAATTGAAGCAGAATCGCAGTTGTACTGGTGGGCTTTGTCGATTTCAGAGAGCGCAAGAGCAAAGGGCCAACAAGGTCTGTCAAAAAGAAACCCCCCACCTGTAATTACCATTTTATTTTATAAATAATCCACCCTCCATTAAAACAGACTGTTAAATAGATAAGTAAATAAATAAATAAATAAATAAGCAAATTAAAAAGGAAGGTAAGATCTGAAGGTCACAGGCTTATTGGGGAATTTATTTTCGGCGTTTGTCAGCGTGATTAAGCGCCGATTTCAGTTCGCACACCGTGGGAGAGACTAAAAGATTAAATCACGGCATACGCGCGACCAATTTGAGTTATCAGTCCCGTTGCACCGTTCTTTAACAACCTTGTGGTTTGTTGCTCCCGGTGTGTTTTGAGAGAGTACCGGAACAATGAATTGTGGTAATTGACCCTTCAGAAGGGCCGCTGGTATTGATCAGTGTCTTGGCTCTGCTTCGGGTGCCCAGGTTCTCTCTCTCCGCCAGGCAAAAAAGAAAAAAAAAGTAAAAAACAAAAGCCGATCGCAGAGCCTGAACGGAAGTGTGCTGCTTGGGGGAGACGGAGAGAACGTCGATGCAGAACGTCCGCGCCCAACGATAAAAATTCGGAGGTTTGACTTGACATTCAGTTGTGGGTGAGCGAGAGTGAGACAGTATGAGAGAACGTGTGTGTGTGTGTGTGTGAGAGGGAGAGGGAGGGGCACAGAGAGAGAGAGAGGGAGAGGGGAGGTGGGCTGATGGAGAGTCATTAGCTCTATTTGTTTTAGTGTGGGCCTAACCTTTGCGGTGACTCCGCAGACTGAAGGGCGCAGTAGATCAGGCGCTGGGGGAGACAGCGGGCCGACGCGTGGTCATCTCCGATAGGTGAATAAATTAGAGGCGCGGTCCTCCCGCGGCGATCGCCGTGGAGCGCATACCAAGCAGCGCGACATTTCACACGCGCGCACGCCGTCGCTGTTCCCGCGACCGCCCTGCGCCGGAGTTACCTCTCCGTCCTCACGCGGCGTGTTTTTCACGTGTGCGCCGTGTCTGTTTACGTGTGCGGCGTGTCTGTTTACGTGTGCGGCGTGTCTGTTTACGTGTGCGGCGTGTCTGTTTACGTGTGCGGCGTGTCTGTTTACGTGTGCGGCGTGTCTGTTTACGTGTGCGCCGTGTCTGTTTACGTGTGCGCCGCAAGCGTTTGTCTCTGGGTGGTGATGCACATGTTTGCCTCTGGTTATGTGTATGTGTATGTGTATGTGTATGTGTATGTGTATGTGAGTGTGTATGTGTATGTGTATGTGAGTGTGAGTGTGTATGTGTATGTGTATGTGTATGTGTATGTGTATGTGTATGTGTATGTGTATGTGAGTGTGTATGTGTATGTGTATGTGAGTGTGTATGTGAGTGTGTATGTGTATGTGTATGTGAGTGTGTATGTGTATGTGTATGTGAGTGTGTATGTGTATGTGTATGTGTATGTGTATGTGTATGTGTATGTGTATGTGTATGTGTATGTGTATGTGTATGTGAGTGTGTATGTGTGTGTGTGTGTGTATGTGTGTGTGTATGTGTATGTGTATGTGTATGTGTATGTGTATGTGTATGTGTGAGTGTGTATGTGTATGTGTATGTGTATGTGTATGTGAGTGTGTGTGAGAGCACGTTTGTGTGTGTATCTGTTTGTGTGTGTACCTGTGGCCATGTACACATGTGTCTGTGTATATCTGTTTGTACACGCGCATATGTGTTTGGATACCTTTGTATCTGTCTCAGCTTGCGCTTGTGTATATACGTAGATGTATTTGGTGCACATATGGATAGGCTCCAGTCCTAAATCCTTCACATATTCTCGCCATCAATCACAGTGGCTCAGCTTGTGTTAGGATCAGGATGGAGCGTGGTCAGTAGACTGACTTTACAGGTTGAGTTCTCTCCATGTCTTCATGACCTCTATGTGTCTTTTTTTTTGGGGGGGGGGATGTAAATTAATTTCACCACCTGAAGCTGCCCACAGAAAGAGGACGAGTGGAAGAGGGTGAGAACGGCACCTTCAGCAGGGCGACCTTGCATTAACCTTGCCGAGAGGTCGAAGGTGAGCCCCAGACAAATTACACAAACACGCAGGCCTTCTCATTTTCCTATTTATTCAAATTAGGCTTCTAATTACCATTAATGATTAAAACAACGGTCACCCCCCCCCCCCCACAACCTGCACCCCCAAGCCCCCTCCCCCAGCAATCATTACAATAAATCTTTAGATGTATGGGTCTGTCAGGCCAGGGGCTTCATCTGGGTCATATATGGACTTTAAATAACTTTTTAATCAATTTATAGGCACATATCCAGCGGCCCCTCCTCCCATTAATGTAATAACGGCTCCTTCAGATGAATGCGTCCTCACTAGGGTCTGCTCCGTGATTGTCACAATCATTTACACTTTCCATATTTTCTCACTTTGCTAATTTGCTCACAAGGTGAAAGAGTTGCAGCGGAAACCGATCCAGTCTTCCCCGTCCAGATGCTCAGACCACCTGGCCCATCACTTCTGGGCAAGACTTACTTTTGTATCCCCCCCCTCTCTCTCTCTCTCCTTCAGTCTCTCTCTACCGCTCTTCTCCTCTCTCTCTCCGCTGAAGCCATGCCACCAACGATTCTATCTTGAAAGCAATAAGCCGTCTTAATGGTTGTAATCCGTCTCACTTACTGTGAGGTTGAGTGGAAGAACGCAAGTTTGCCCACCGCATCCTCATTGGCTTCACTTTCATTACCATACCAGCGCACATATGCTGCTCTCACACCCAATGAAATCCCTCCTTATAACTGGGCAGCGCCGCAGGTGTAGGGCGCAGGTAGGTCTCGCACCCTCAGCCCATGGCAGATTGAGGCGTCCGAGTCGAAGTGCAGAGCCTCCAGTCACGCTCGTGAAGTTCACTCAATCTGCCTCTTCACTTGCTCAATGCACCATGTATAGGGCAAAGGGTTAGGTGGCTTCGTGTGTATTCATTATCAGGCTTTATCGAACATTAATAACATGAACAACATCCGCCTCCCAAACCCTCAGCAACCTCCCTCTAGACCCCCAGCACCAACACCAACACTTACCCCCATGCACTGTGACCAGTGTAATTATCACCATTACCGCGCTGTAACACCAGGGGGCAGTGATGCGCTGTTAATCGGCGGGGTCCGCAAGGCCTGCGGCACGCTTCGATTTCTTTTTATCACTTGTTCCTGCCGACAACACCGAGATAAAATTCCATTTTTGCGCAGCAGAGAGGGATACTGCTTCTTAAAAAGATCTTCAAAAAGTGTGCCCTTGGATAATTAAAATGAAATTGGTACAGTGGGTGCCTCTGCGTGTTTAGCGGATGCTTCAGAAACGGGGGGGCTATTGATGCGGAGTGCAGATTTATATGTAGCTCATTATTGATATTGACCCTACATGACTGTGTTTCCTCCTCCCCTCACGCAGCCCCAGTGCACTCCGCGGTTTTTGTTCTGCGTTTGCCGGTACTGTAAATGCTGACAGTACTGATGAAAGGGAGCCTCTAATGGTTGAGGGAGTCACTAAATCTCAAAGTGCGTTCTGTGAAAAATACTGATATCAAACCGCTGCCGTTTCCTGGTTCTGGAGACCGAGCCGTACTGTATCACCTTTGATTTAGAAACTCTCGCTGGAGCCTCAGGGGCACAACAAAGCCCCTCTCCATGTCTCCCTCTCCCTCTCCCTCTCTCTCGCTCTCACTCTCTCTCTCCCCGCCCAAGCACTTCTTAATAATTGTACTTCAACAAATGCTGCGTAACAACAAAAAACCTCTTCTTCAAAAGATACCTTCATCTCCAAATCGTGTTGCTATTCTCTGCCTCTTCTTGTTGCTGTGTGTATTCCTGTGTGTGTGTGTGTGTGTGTGTGTGTGTATATTTATTTGTGTGTATGGATGGTCTTTGTGTTGTGTTGTGTTGAGTGTTAAGTGTGTGTGAACCCTTTTTTGTAAGTATTTGTGCATATGTGTGAACCATTGTTTTTTTTTAAAGATATTTTTAGGGCTTTTTCAGCTTTATTGGACAATACAGTGCAGAGACAGGATGAACAGGAGTGAGAGAGAGGGAGAGACGTGAGAAATGTTGGGCATCTGGATTCTAACCACCGACATCGCGGCTCTCAAACAAGCATGCAGGCGGGCTCTACAGGCTACGCCACGAGACACCCCGGGGTATTCTTTTTAATTAAAAAAACAAAAAAACTTTATTTCCCCCATCTTCTGACTGGTTAGCAGAGCCTCACTCTCTCCCCCACATCCATTCTGCTGCTTTGCCCTTGGTTTAACATTGCTCTTGGTCCGGAAACCTCAGGTAATACATTTGTTTGTAGATTACAACTTAAATCAATAACCGCTTGTACTGTGAGCACTGTGTGGGTAACAGAAACTGACAGCTCTGGAATTAGAATTTAATAATGACAATTCTGAATTTCCTTTGTCAAGCCGAAAGCCCTCTCTAAGGTTTGTCAGTCACTCTCTGGCCACAGACAAAACAACCCCATCCCCTCCCCCATCCAGTCTCCATGGACACCATCTCTGTCCTTTATACTTCCCCATTCAAAAATGATATTACAAAATACAAAAAAGCAAACATACAAAACAGTGTAGACATAACAATTACAAGTCCCAGAAGGCTGTGACAACATACCGCACTCTCTATTCTCATTACTTTTTTCAGGTTGCAAGTCTGTCCTTAAACTGCCTTCCTGCTTGGAAAAAGAAGAACTGCTTTATGATACAGCTGTTGTTTGGCAGGGCAGGGAGTGACAATAAAGCAAAGTTGAGGCAACATTATTCACCACAACCTTACTGCACTCTTTTAAAAGGTTACAATACCATTTTACAGTTGCTGTGTCTTTATGGTTTTCGGTGTTGAGGGGTCAGGCGGTCAGGGGATTCTCCTGAGAAAACACAAAGTGTGAGCCAGTGGCTGATAATAAATCCAGAGGAGACACACAATGTGTTAGTCCAATGTTTTCCCCACTTACTCACGTAGGTATTGTTAATAATTTAATAAAAACAATACCTGTAAAACAATGTCCTTCCACCCCATAACCACTTGTTTTCTGCAGGTGTGAATGTTTGTTATCAAAGTTGATAAATGCAATTGATTCCCATTTTTACTTTCCGTCTAACACTGGCTTCACAAAGCAAGTTCAGAATGTTACTGAGGCAACAGTGTCTTCAACCAAAACCTGCAACTGCCCAGGTTTAAGCTGCAGTTAGCAGGAGTACATGCATGTAGCCTATATGGAATCACAACCTGGTGAAATGAGCTCACCTTTTGTAGACAAAGTTCAGGTCGCCTTCACTGTAAGAAGACCCCTAGAACAAAGCCCTATCTTTATGAATGCCACCAATTCAGTCATGAGGGAATTCTTTACCTCCTGCAATTAACAGAAGTGCACATTGCAAGGTGAACTGAAGCAGGTCCTCCAGACACTGTGTTGCACTCCTCTTCCCAGCACAGTTTTATATGCTGTTGGCAATGCTGAAAATATAATAAACTTTATTTGTCCATTCATTTCATACATAATATGCGATGCAAAGTGCGGGCAAAATATAATATATATATATATATAATTTGCAAGAGGGTTTCACAGTGGAAATATTTACATAATCTCAAACAAATATTTTCTGAGTATTCCCAAGTGCCTTGTGAGATTAACCACTAGGTTGTACATTACCTAGTTGAATAAGCAGAATAAAGCAGAATAAAGAGGCTACCTGTTTGCAGTACAGTATGTTCATGTTTCAGTACAGAAAGCAAGTCAATTTTTATAAAATTAATTTATCTGCAAATACCCGCCAGGATTCCTCTCTCATTTTTGTCAATCTGGCTATGTTTGATTTTTGAGTATTACATTACATTACATTACATTATTGGCATTTGGCAGACGCTCTTATCCAGAGCGACGTACAACAAAGTGCATACCCATAACCAGGGATAAGTTCGCTGAAAGACCCTAGAGGTAAGTACAATTTCAACTGCTACCTGTACAACAAAGATAAGGGCAAGGGCCATTTTTTTTTTTTTTTTTTTTTTTTTTTTTTTGAACAAACAAACAAAGAGCAAAAGTCACCAAAGTTAACTATCCGAACACTGCTTACCTAGCCAACTAAAATACTGATACACAAGTCACAGAGACAACAATTAAGGTTCACAGGGAGGTAGGGAGGGATGGGGAGAGGTGCTGTTTGAAGAGGTGTGTCTTCAGCTTGCGCTTGAAGGTGGGGAGGGATTCTATAGTTCTGACCTCAACGGGGAGTTCGTTCCACCACCGTGGAGCCAGAACAGACAGTAGTCGTGAGCGTGAGGTGGAGGTTCTGAGAGGGGGAGGTGCCAAGCGGCCTGTGGAGGCTGAACGAAGAGGTCTGGCAGGGGTGTAGGGTCTGATGATTTTTTGCAGATAAGCTGGGGAAGACCCTTTAACTGCTTGGAAGGCTAGCACCAATGTTTTGAATTTGATGCGAGCCATGACAGGCAGCCAGTGGAGGGAAGTAAGCAGGGGGGTGACGTGTGAGTATTTGGGAAGGTTGAAGACCAGACGAGCTGCTGCATTCTGGATGAGTTGGAGGGGTCTGATGGCAGACGCTGGGAGGCCAGCCAAGAGGGAATTGCAGTAGTCCAGGCGGGACAGAACCATCGCTTGGACCAGGAGCTGGGTCGAGTAGGGGGTGAGAAAGGGGCGGATTCTCCGTATGTTGTATAGGAAGAACCTGCAAGACCGGGTCACCGCCGCAATGTTCTCGGAAAGGGACAGTCTGCTGTCCATCACCACGCCGAGGTTCCTTGCACTGGGTGACGGCGTGAGTGTGGTATCCCCGAGGGAAATGGAGAGATCCAGATGGGGAGAGGTATTAGCAGGGATGAATATCATTTCAGTTTTACCTGGGTTGAGCTTTAGATGGTGGTTGTCCATCCAGCTCTGGATGTCCCTCAGGCAAGCAGAGATACGGGCTGAAACCTGCGTATCAGACGGCGGGAACGAGACGAAGAGTTGGGTATCGTCCGCATAGCAGTGGTAGGATAGCCCATGTGCAGTGATCACAGGGCCAAGGGAGCGAGTGTAGAGAGAAAAAAGAAGCGGGCCAAGGACTGAGCCCTGGGGAACTCCTGTGGCGAGGGGCCGAGGTGTCGATACCGAACCAGCCCAGGCAACCTGGAAGGAGCGACCAGAGAGGTAGGACTCAATCCAGTCCAGGGCTGTGCCACAGATGCCCGTTGCTGACAGGGCAGACAGGAGGATGGAGTGATCCACAGTGTCGAAGGCAGCAGAGAGATCTAGAAGAATGAGGACAGAGGAGAGGGAGGCTGCTCGTGCGGCATGAAGTGACTCACTGACGGAGAGGAGCGCAGTCTCTGTCGAGTGGCCCGATCTGAAGCCAGACTGATGGGGGTCTAGCAGGTTTATAGTAAAAACGACATCGGTTACATTAGTCAGAAAAATATTACTTTGTACCGAGGCCCCAAGTGAAAAAAATAAAGATACAAAATTCTGTACACACAAATAACTTTGGGGGCTCTGCACTCTTCGTCTATTCCTATAAATTACATGATTCTGCAAAGGGCAGAGCCCCACCTCCCTTTGTCTAAAGAGCATGATCCTGTTTTTGGCATGTGATTTGTCTCCCCTTTACAACAGCGGGGGCTCATCTGAGATGATTCAATGCTAGATTCACTAATCAAATCGTAATTCACGTTTGTGAAACGGAGTAAGCCCCAATTTAATTGATGAGATGACTTCACACCATACGCCTCAAATTATCCTGGATTAAGCGACATACATAAAACAGGGCCTGTGTTAATTGGCCAGTGTCATATTGAGTCGTAGTTGCAAACAGCCTGTCTGTGTTCTGTCTGTGCATGATGACCATTTAGAGACCATCTCCCCATTATTCAATATTAAAGCATCCATGTTTCAGCCTCTGTGCTATTTAGAGACACACACACGCAGACACACATACAAACGTGTGGGGGCTGACACACACATGCAGACACAAGTGTCCTGCAACTTCAGCCCTTTTGAAAGCACCCCTGAGACTTAGTAGCCCACACATCACCCACGCTGGCTTCCTGTGGTAGAAGGGGGGAGGGCACAGGTGGAATTCAGTGCCCCCTAGGGAGTGTTTCACCTCTGCCCGCACCACCACTGCCACGGCAACCGGCACCATCAAGGCAACTGTCACTTGCTACCGTGGCAACAAGGAGGAGGAGGGCATATTCAGCACAGTAACAAGGTATCCGAAACCAAAGCTTGCTCTGTGACGCAATGGCCCAGGACCGCGGAGAGAGAAACACAATAATTGGAGCTGCAGGGAGAAGGCCACCTTGTGTGAACTGCCCAAGACGCAAAGCAATTTCCAAAAGGGTTGGGGGGGAGGGGTATGGGGCATCTCCTGTGTCTACCCCCCCCCTTTGCCTGTCTAGCCCTTTATCCTCTCCTCTCTTACACTCACTCCATCTGACACCTCGATGTGTTCACCTTTCATTTTCCTTTCATTTTCCTTCCCTCGATTTCTTTCTCTCTGCCATATTTCTCACTTTTTTTATTTCCTTCCTCCTCCCTCACTCTCACGGTCATTCCCTCTCACTCTCACACCCCACCCCTCTCTCACCTACCACTGTGCTGTGTTATTTATACCCCACCCCTCTCTCACCTACCACTGTGCTGTGTTATTTATACCCCACCCCTCTCTCATCTACCACTGTGCTGTGTTATTTATACCCCACCCCTCTCTCACCTACCACTGTGCTGTGTTATTTATACCCCACCCCTCTCTCACCTACCACTGTGCTGTGTTATTTATACCCCACCCCTCTCTCACCTACCACTGTGCTGTGTTATTTATACCCCACCCCTCTCTCACCTACCACTGTGCTGTGTTATTTATACCCCACCCCTCTCTCACCTACCACTGTGCTGTGTTATTTATACCCCACCCCTCTCTCACCTACCACTGTGCTGTGTTATTTATACCCCACCAGCTGTAACGGCACCCTTCAGCCGGATGTGCTGTAGCCCTGCCCTGGCTCTGCCCTGGCTCCTGGAGGTGCTGTCGCCCTGCCCTGGCTCTGCCCTGGCACCTGGAGGTGCTGTAGCATTGCCCTGGAGGTGCTGTAGCCCTGCCCTGGAGGTGCTGTAGCCCTGCCCTGGAGGTGCTGTAGCACTGCCCTGGCACCTGGAGGTGCTGTAGCCCTGCCCTGGCCCCTGGGCTGCGTACCTGGAGGTGCTGTAGCCCTGCCCTGGCCCCTGGGCTGCGTACCTGCTGCAGGGACACCAAACCGGACCCCGTGCCCCCTTTTATTCTTCTAATTCACTTCATATTTCATAACACGTTCAAAACAAACGCCCATTTTTTCACAATTCACATTGTTGTGCATAGACTACACATAGTTCCACACATCAAAATTATTGGCACCCCTAAATAATGAGTATTAAAAATGTAACCAAACCAAGTGGTGAAATTAAACTTTTAAAAATTGATTGCAGTCTCCAGAAACGACATTGGCGCCTTACCTTTAGTACCATTTCCTGTTTCACTGGGGTATAAATATGACGTTGCACACATGTAAAATCCCTTTGGCATTCATCACCATGGGGGAAACCACAGAACTTTCCTCTCAGAAGTGAAAGATGGTTGTTGACCTACACAAATCAGGTAACGGATATAAAAGATACATAAACACTTCAAAGGCACAGCCAGAGCAATAATAAAAAAAACCTTCAGAAGTCTGGAACAGTTGCAAGTTTGCCAGGAAGAGGACCCATGGGTATACTGCCCCCACATGCGGCGAGGAAGATTGTGAGGGAGGCAAAGAAGACCAAGGATCACAGCATCCAGAAGTGGAGTGAAATTTTGAAGTTTCAAAATCAATGCCACCTCTGTAAATTGAAGCACCTAGAATTTCCCCAGCATTATTGGAATCATGCATTGTGGACAGTTGTGAGAACCTCTTGGCCTTGCATACCATCAGCATGTTAAGCAAAAAAAAGTCTGCACACAACACGGATCAGCAAGTCATGGTCCTCAAGGGCTGAAAACGGCCGGTTTTCCACCCTCCCTTTACCTGAGAGTCAGGTGTGAAGACCAAATCAGTAGTACAATGCCCAGGAGAAAATAAAGCCAGGGCTGGTTTGGATTTGAGGGCCAGAGGTGATTATCCTGGGAATAGCAACAGTACCTACACTAAAGTACGGCAGAGGATCATTGATGCTTTGGGGCTGTTTGCTGCTGCTGGTCCAAGACCTCTTGTTAAGATCAATGGCGTAATGAATTCCAGTAAGTACCATGGACATTTTAGCCCAAAAACCATGTGGTCTGAATTGAAGAGGACAGTCTGCAAGCACAAACCTGTGAATATCAAGGATCTTGAAATATTCTGCATGGAGCAGCGGTCGGAAAGTGCTTTCCAGCTTTGTCAGACATTACAGGAAGAGGCCTCAGTACTGTTATCTTCTGCAGGGGAGGCCTCATCAAATATTAATGGTAGGGGTGCCAATAATTTTGAAAGCTATGTTTTTTAAAAATGTACGAAAAAAGTCCAGCTCAGTTGAAGCTGGTCAAGTTTGACCCCTGAATATTCTAATCTATTACAACTGAAAAATACAATCATATAAAAAACATATTACTGTATCCAGTATATATTTCTGTTCTGAATATTTGTGAAAACAATGTTTCTTGTCAAAGTGTCAGTAATCTGCAATCTCAAGGGTTAGAGCATTTTGAATAATATTATTTCTTATTTTACATTTATTTATTTATTATTTGACCCAGGTCTGGCACAATCTCTGGTTCCTCTTCCCGCACGTTTCCCCGGGTGCCTGTGGGGGCTGGCGCTGACAGCTTCACACACTGCTGAGTATTCAGTCCTGATGACTCCCCGGAGACCTGACCTGTACCCTCTACGTGTCTGGGATCTGGAGCACGCCGAAGAGGTGTCCCTGGAAGTGACTCCCTTGGGCACGGAGGACCGCGCCTTCATAAAGGCATGAATGAAACCCGAGATGACTCCAAATCAACCTTCGTCCTTCGTCCTGAAAACCTGAATGCGAACAAGTACAAATGAGTGAAAGCTTTGAATACAAAGCGCAATACATGTCTTACAATGGGGGGGCGGCCTATAGCGTAGTGGTTAAGGTAAATGACTGGGACATGCAAGTTCGATCCCCGGTGTAGCCACAATAAGATCCGCACAGCCCTTGGGCCCTTGAGCAAGGCCCTCAACCCTGAGGATTGTCTCCTGCTTTGTCTAATCAACTGTACGTCGCTCTGGATAAGAGCGTCTGCCAAAATGCCAATAATGTAATGTAATGTACAATGTAAGTGAAGAGAATGGTGTCAACTTGTGGTCAAGCTGCACTCACTTGAGGAACTGCATAAGCATTGAGACATACTTAAATGACATTACATTGAGATGTAAATGAAAGCCTGGAATACCTGAAGAAAATAAAGTTATTCTATTGTAAAATCCTCCCAGGATGTGGGAGATGAGCACATTAACACAAACAGGACAGTGTGTTTTGCTTAGGGTGGCCTGTAGCCTAGTGGTTATGGTAAATGACTGGGACAGGCAAGGTTGGTGGTTCTAATCCCGGTGTAGCCACAATAAGATCCGCACAGCCGTTGGGCCCTTGAGCAAGGCCCTGAATTGCGTCGCTCTGGATAAGGGCGTCTGCCGAATGCCAATAATGTAATGTAATGCTCATGTTATTGCTGTGCATGAATTGTGCTGAATGTCCTGTTCATATTACCACTATATTATCTATAATCTGGTGGTCAAAAGACTATGGCAGGTTCACATCCCGAAACATCACACAGAGCCCCAAACGAACATGAACTTCCACAAGTATTAAAGGCACAAAATCACTGCCAAAGAAAAGTTTGGAGACATGCTGTTTAACTGAATGATACAATTAAAGGACACACTGTTAATGTTAATTGGCCTTTTAATTGCCCTCAGTGTGTGCAAACCTGACACAAGGGCTCTTGTCAGACTGACCGTCCACCTCAACTCATAGCTTGATTAAAGCAGGGTGTACATTATTGGTGAGCATTAAAAATGATTTTGTGCATTCATAAACCCACCTGTCCTCCCCCCAACACTAAGGCCAAAATGTATACACTTATACAGTGATTTCAGCACTAAATACTACATGTGTAATAAATACAAACCATTCTCTTTATCTTTTCAGCATTGAGCTGTAGCTTGTGGTTAAAGCAGGGGAGAGTTCTGTCCTGACCCGCATGACTACGATATGTAAATATAGTATTTACTTTGAGACTGCAAAGAACATTGTTTGTGACTTACAACCTGTAAGCGCAGTGATTTAGCGTAAGATCAACTCTCTTAAGAATAGGGGGTTCCGACACATCAAGAGCACATCTGCCTTGGCAAGAAGTGCACCATTAACTGCATGAAAGGGAACTGCTCCGGCTGACAATTTTCACAATGTACCCACACTTTAAAGAATAAAACAAACTGCACTTTGAGGATATGCGGGAAGCCATGCTTGCGAAAGTTTCAGATGTATCATACATCCAAAAGGCATGTTCGTTCCACGTGAAAACAAAGGAATGCTTGGAACATCTGCGTGTGTTATTGGCTGAATCATTCTATAATACACAACATGGTGATACATGAAATAACTGGTCACCTGAGCAACCAGCTTTCCCATTTCAGCGCCTCAAACCAGAAAGAGTACACTTGAAGCACACACGCCGTTTGGTAATTTTCAGTTTCCGCAACCCTTTAATAAAAACGAAGGTTTCCCTCTGAAGTAGGGGGGTCCATCTGTGATATGGGGTGCAGTCAGATGCAATGCAAATTATTTATTTACAAAAAAAGCCAGAAACATAATTGTGCAACAGCCCTTTCCCAGAAGCACAGTTGCCTAGCAATGGAGCGCAAAATATTGGAGGCAAGAGTTTACTTGTGCCAGATTGCAGAGTTCTGGAAAAAATATTTAACAAAATTACACCAAAGATACAAGAATGGATTCAATTTATTCTGAACATTGACCCCGAATAAATATGAGTGTTAGTTATTTTGTTCACAGGCATGGTTTGGTCAGTTCAGATGTCACCAAAAATACAATGTAAAGAACAAAACAAATACTTGCATTTATTTGCAAGTCAAATTTCTAAGAAATGTTGACTGAATCCGGGGCTACAGTTTAGCTCCAATTAAATAGCTGAATCCAAAGTACTAGATGCAGTTTTTCTACTTATAGTAATACAAATGAACAGTGGTGCTCTCATGTGCTTGTCTTATTTACCCCTTGGCATGAAGAACATTAAGTAGGTAAGCAGAAATGAAAATTAGGAATTGAGAGAGGAGAGTATGAGGTTCTATCAACATTTGTCTTTAGCTTGGAGCTAAATATCCAGTTTCTCAATATTCCTATATTTTACTCCTTTTTTTATGTACACACTTGTACATTACATTTTAAGTGGAAATCCCCAAATCCACTGGCTTTAAATGGCCAATCAGCATTCAAGTTTAATTTTTTGCATACCTTACAACAAAGCTAAGGCATGAGGAACTCAGGATTTCTGGGTGAGATTGCGCACCGTTCACAAAATAAATAAATAAACAGAACTGTGTCCTATGATGAGAAGGACACCATTTTGTTTGACATAAATGTGGCTGTGTCACACTTGGCAAGATACCGGGTTGGAATTAAATTATACAGACATAATACAGCGCAGTTTTAACCTTATTAAAAAGACTCAAACTGACTAGACTATGACAAGAATGAGCCCTCAGCCATAAAGCATGGCACACATTTCTGCCCATAAAAACATGCATGTAAATCTGAGGACAACCATGATTACATTCATATTACATTGATTGATATCATAATAATTGATTTTATTACCTGCCATGTATCACATTTCATTTTTAATTTGTACAGATGTTGTTTTTTTTTATTCATTTGGATCATCATATGATGCATCTTTTATGGTTGCTTCTTACTCCTCCAAGCCCCTTAGAAAAAGGAACATTTGAATATAGTGACTTGATATGGCTATACGGCCAATCAAAGCTTGTCTTTTACCTATAGTTATGAGCAGGGACCAAAGGACACCATTCACGGGTTGGTTTCTGCAGAGTCTGCAGCCATTTTGTGATGTTTCAGCACTGGAGTTCTTAATTTAAGGCACTGATTGGCTAAGTAGTCTACACCATATTTCTGGCCTTGGCTGCTTGGAAGGGACTCATGAAACCCAGCAGGCATTGTAGTCCTCTGGGACTGGAGTTTGTGGTCCCAGGTCAAGAGCATGTCCAGAATAGCATAGAGTTCCACTCTAGGCTTTCAGAATATACCATTCAGCATTTAAATATTGAAAATATGTAGTTGACTTCGCTTGGCAGAGAGGAGATGAAGTTGATGCTGAAACACATGGTGAGGTCATGAATGACAAGTCACAAGTCCAGTGGAAGTTTCGAATAAAGTGCCTGCAATTAGGTTTCCTGAAGAGCATGCTCTCTCACCGGGTTTGTGGAATGTTTCTCTCCCTCTGCAAATGATCAGCTCTCAAGTCCCTCCTGAGTTTATTTATTTAAAATAAATGTTTTGTTTGAGGATGCAAAATGCATAGTTTAATTCAGAATCGAGTTTGTCCATCTGGTGCAATTTGCATCAGTGCAAATGCCAGCTTAATGAATATTAATAATCATAAACTGTTACATGCTAATTAAATTCCTAGAGCCACACAGGAATATTTAAGTGAAATGTCTGGTGGCCAATGAAGAAATGTGGAGAATTCGGAAATGGGGATTCGCTCATTTATAAGCAAAGCTTTCAGCATAGGGATTTGTGGTTAAAAATATTAAAACAGGAAGGAGACACTGGGGACCCTGCCAATTTCTGTTACCCTGTCGAACATTTAACCTAGGAGACAGACTTCCACTGCATTGCCTTCGCTGGCATTCATAACTTACTAAAATTCAGGTATAAACAACACAATTATTTTATACAAACAGCAAGACTGTAAAAACATACCGTAGATTGCATCTATTGGTGTGGGTGGTAAGTGTGGTGAAAATAACTTTGCATAAACTTTGTAAGGTCACAATTACCTTAGTACCCTGAGTGCCTGTGACTACAAACAGCTGCAACATTTCTGTCACCACTGATGACAACTGATTAGGAACTATCACGGCTTTAGCGAGTAAACTTGCGGCGGTGACAATGTTTTTTTAAGTCATGGAGTGACAAAACTGTGGCGGAATTTGCCAATTCTGCATAAGTGCAGAAGCATTATTAGCAATTTCACAGCAGTACATCAGCGGCGGGAAAATGCACCACCATTGCAGGTATTCCAGTCACATCTGGGACACAAGAGTAACAGCTGAGATTAACTTTGAGCAGCTAAAAGAAAGTTCTGAGTAGAAAGCAGATACCGTAAAGTGGAATAACATCCATTTAAATCCAGTTTGAAATAATAGAAAAGGCTGCAAAAACCCATTAATACAGGCTCATTGTCCTATTTTATATTTATATTTCTCTGAATGTTGAACAGATTATAGAATTAGAATAGTACTGATAGGACAGGTGGAGGGACTCTTTTTAGTCACAGCTGCTTTACAGCTGTATATGATTTCTTTTTTATTTTTATTATATTATGTATTGAATAGCAGTGTAATCTCAGAGAAAAGTAATATACTAAACAAGGCATGCTAGGTGCTAGCGATCCCATGACAACTGACAAGATGGTTAAGCTAAGCAGGCATGGGCTTGGTTAGTACTTGGCTGGGAGACCTCCTGGGAAAGCTAAGCTGTTGATAGCGGGCTAATTGATGGCACTCTCCCCTCTGGACCAAAATAGAAACAGTGTCCGGTGCAGCAAGTGGGACACTGACTGGTGGAAGGCAAGGTCCCTGAGATGAGATGTTAAACCCAGGCCCTGACTCACTGTGGCCATTAAAAGATCCCTTGACACTTTTAAAATGAGTACGAGTGTTAACCTTCCCCACAAAAACCGGCTCTCTACATCTTGTCGCCTAATCAAGCACTGCTCCAGATTGGCTACACGATCCCTTCAATTCCCTACCCAATATGGCCATGTTAAGGCAAAATATCAAAATAAATGGAACTATCTAGTGCTGGGAACTGCTGTCTTAGGAACTGTCATGGTTTCTGTATTGTATATAGCGAGAAACAAGAAGGGGAAAAATACAGAAATATGAATGTAGATCACATATATGTATCAAGCTATGTACTTGTTTAAGCTATTCAATGCTCTAATTCAGGTGGAATTTACTAGACTGTCTTGGCATGAAACTCAAAGTACACAGTGAATTTTTTTTGGTTTTCACAAATGGATCGATAAAAAGCATCCACAGATAGGGGGGAGGGTGCAGAGTTCAGCATCACCGTACAGCAAGCAGGGCTGGTGAAGCCGAGCATCTGAACTCCTCACACTTCCACGTTTCCATATGCAGCTCAGTGGAAACACCTGAGGCGCCCGGCCGAACGGACTGACCCGCGGTCGCCGCTGACGACCCCTGTCAGTGAAGTGATATGATTGGACTGACCCGCGGTCATCGCCGGTGACCTCAGTCAGTGAAGTGCTATGACTGCAGATGGGGGAATGTGATTGACTGTGGTCCACTGTTGATGCAGGGAAACTGTGTGGGAGGAGTCTATGATGACACTGGAGGTTTGCGAGGACTGACACGGTCTCTGGACTCGACATATCGGCGGAGAAAAGGTGGGGGGGGGGGGGGGGGGGCACTAATGGAAGGAGGAACAAGATCTCCACGTTTCCAGGATGCACGTTCCTTTTAACCGTGACTGAGATTTCCGGGAGGAGACAGAAGAAGTCGATAATGGCGATGGCCGGAGTGATCCACTGTGTCAAAAAAAACAACAAAAACACCCAGAGGAGAGAGATCAAGAGGGATTAAGACATGATAGAGAAGCTACAAAGGAAAGAGTGAGAGTGCAGAAAGACAGCGTGAAGGAGAGAGGACATGTGTGGTGGCCTGTAGTGTAGTGGTTAAGGCAAATGACTGGGACCCGCAAGGTCGGTGGTTCAATCTCCTGTGTAGCCACAATAACATTCGTACAGCTGTTGGGCCCTTAAGCAAGGCCCTTAACCCAGGGGAGGATTGTCTCCTGCTCAGTCTAATCAACTGTACATCGCTTTGGATAAAAGCATCTGCCAAATGCCACTCATGTAATGAGGAGTCCTTTTCACAGAGGGTAAGTGCTGTACATGAGATGGGTCGGGGGCAGGGGCCAGAGGCCTCCTGGAAAGTGGGAGTTGTGACTCACCACTTTGGTAGAGTGAAGACCATTGTCACAGAGCTCTCTCTGTCCATTTGGCATTGGCATTGGCGGAAGAGGAGGGAGTGGGAGGCTTTGAAGTTTAAGCCAATGGTCTGCACTGAGAGAACCAGACAATGGCATTGGATTGGATTAGACCACAGCACACAGATTAACTTGTGTGGTAGCTCCTCTTGTTCTGAAAATTGACTCAGAAGGACCAATTGGCTTGATACTTAGTTTAAAGATGGTAAACAAAAAGTAAATTAAACCCTAGAACTTTCAAAAAAGTACACCCCAGCAAAGAAATGCATGTTAGATCATACTGTATGTACATGTTTTTTCCATCAAATATTACAAGAGCTCTATGAAAAACCCACAACTTAAACCTCAATAATGGGTGAAAAATTAATCTCATAGTGATGTACTGCTTTCACGTGTGCTTATGACATGTATTACAGGCAGCATAAACGAGCCTTCACCTGGCTGCCTCATGTCAGATGACTGGACATGACGGTGAAGGGGAAATCCTTCAATCAGTTGTTCTGGCAGGTGCATATCTGTCCTTGGACGTCTTTGTCCGATAGATTCTCACATTTCATCCATGGCATGCTGGTCACTTTCGCTCGGGAACGAGGCCTGGAGGCTCAGAAAGCGAGCCAAAAATGATCAAAAGGAAACTTTTTTGTTATTATTCTGCTTTTCATAATTTCTTTTCTTTTTTAGCCTGACCTCCATTTTGTGCTGTTAACATTTTTTCTTGTTCGACTCCCACGAGCGATGCTCTCTCTGCCCCTAAACCCTCTCTCTACACTCTCCCCCACGTTTCGGCAGAGACACGGGCGGACGTAATGCTTTGTTAACGCATTTTTCATCCGATCTATTCTGGGGTGGTCTTTGCCTTTCTTACCATTCATCTATTCAGTGAATGCCACTCTGGGGGAAGGGGGGGGGGCATTCAACTGTGAGTTACAGCAATGGAGGGACCTTGGACGCAAAAGCACAAAATTCTATGGCTTGTACAATGCTCAGAATGTTAATGCTTTGGCCTTGGGGACGCAGGGGGGTGGCAATCGTGTGTGCCCTGTCACCCGTGTTAAGCGTACACGTGTTTCGTCCTCAAGAGGACTTACCGACGAAAAAAGGGGGATGGTAAAAAGAGCTGAAGCTACTGACCTTGTTTAAGAAAACTCCCCATTGTTCATCTTTCAAGAGATTAAAAAAGCAACAAAGATTAAAAAAAAAGAAATAAATCATCAGATTCATTCTTTTGTCCTGTCACGCAACTCTCCGAAGATGAGAGCATAAAATAAAAATAAAGAATGTGCTGACAAGACAGCTGGTTTTGAAGGCTAGCATTTTGTTTTTTTCTTCTTCTCTCTTTTTTTGATCTTGTCAAACAGCAATGTTATTCCACTAAGGAGCTGGGGGTTTTGGTGTGCACACAGTTCTGTCATGAAACAAAAACAATGTCTGTGCAACTCCAGTTTTTCATGCAAATTATGTATAAATAACCTATAGCGGTGCTGCCCATTACACAGAAATGTCCCCTGACTCTTGTTTCCACGGCTACAGTCATCACACTGAAAAGGCCACTCAAGTGCAAACAAAGGGAGCTCTCCTTAGCTCTCCTTCCTTTACCATGGAGGAATAGGCAGCTTAGCAATACACATACTCTTCATGGACACATTTTTCATTTCATTTCTGCGATACTTGGTGAGCCTCTGCCCTCCATGCACCATCGGTTTAAGAAAAGTGAACAGAATGCAAAGGTGGGCCATTTTCTGTCATTCAAGCGTCGGGTGATTGACAAGTGGGTTTTCAGCAGTGCGTTCATCAGGGCGCACATGACATGTTTGCACAATTATGTCCGCTCTTTGATTATTCCATTACAGTACACGTCTGTGAGGATACCACTCCAGGGGGCCTGTCTCAGAGACGAGCCTCACCCTGTCCTTTGGAGACTACGGGGCTTATTATTTTTTATTGTCAATCTTCTTCATTCACTTCCGTGAAAACGGGTAAAATTAACTGATGAAAGATTCATCATGTTTTGCCGAGGCCTGGCATGCAGCATCCGGTGAACGGGATTTCAAAGGACAAGTTGCAATTAGTCTAAACGGAGCATAAAAACAACATCAACAAAACTATATGAGTATGCACGCATGCATGTACGGTATAAGGCAGCAGCAACTCCCCCGAGGGTGACATGTAGAACAGATCCAGCGGCGGCGAGGGTAGTCTTGTAAACACAAGAGGAACGGAGCTATGCTGAAGAAGGGGAAGCAGCTGGCGGGGCTGTGCGGAGGGGCTGTTTAAACGAAGCACCCTGTTATGTGAACGCAATGCGATAGCCCGACATCACTATTCAGTCCAGCCACCGGCTGATTCAGCAAGAGCCGGGCTCGACTCCCGCGGCCCGCCTGAACTAACACAATGCTCCATTTGTGAACAGAATATCATTAATACTGTTACTGTGAGCACTGTTGATGTAAACACTTAAAATGTGTCCGCATCAATACATTCTGTGAATTTATGCAACTGCAGTCAATTAGTAATTGCTGGTTTCTAAAAGGGAAGATTCAGTAATTACCGTGGGTAATTGTTTTTTGTTTTGTTGAAGAGTGGACTGTCTGCTCTCCTTATGTATTTTTCACTTTTATTCTGACAGAGAGGATTACTGATAGAGACAGATTCACAGTGCAGAAAGTGCAGTGTGCAGTGCACACTGGCAGGGTAACACGGGGGGAAATTGGTACTGTATGTGAGTCTCCCACAGCGGGTAGGTGTTTGGCTGCCTGGCCATCTTGCTGCTGTGTATATTTCATATCTGTGGTCAAGCCCCCACCTCAACAAATGAAAAGGGCTTTGGTGCATATAAATGATTATTATAAATGCTTTGTGCATTATTACATTTTGACATCGGCAAGAATAAGAAGGAGAGACATGATTGATCCTGTGAAACCTGGGCCTCGTGTCAGGTGCCGTGTAGAATGGTGGAGTTGAGTCAGGGCCACAGGAGAGTTTGGCTGTGTTCAAATCCTTTAAAAGGTTTCCTCTAATCCTTACTTTGCTTCCTCTCCTTGATTCCGTCTTGAACACAGAAGAAAGAATCAAACAGAACGGGAAAGGGAGGAAACAGAAATGAGTCTCCTAAATCAGTCCAGTGTAATTTTGCGTTCAGGAGTTCAGTAGTGCCAGAGAAACCCAGAGCACGTGCTCTCATCCCCTTACATTTCGCCCTGACGTACATCATCAATAACACTTTGCAAAAGTCATATTTTGTTCATAAGAATGAAGTCTGATTATAATTTCTAAATACTCACAAAAATAGCTACAAGCTATCACACATTTCTCAATTAAACAGCCTGACTCCACAGCACAAACCTGAACTATAAAACTTAAAACCAGTGCCACAAATTACATTATATATCACAGTTTTGTTATGTAAATATTATGTGCAAAAGAAACAAACCTATTAATATTCCATCCCCCTGAACAAAAATCTCAATTTAAATGCAGAGCTCTTTTTATTAAGGTGTTATGTTACAGGACAGTGGAGTTCTCAGAACCACACATACAGTATAAGAAGGTAAAAGCAATGCTGGAAATATCAGATTGAGAAAATAAATATCTGCTGCTATTAATGATTTATTTACTGTACTTGCTGGCAACACTGCCAACCTCATTCCACACCAAGATAGTATTGCAAAAAAATAAAATAATTAAGTGTTTTTAAACTTCACTATGCATAAGTCCCTACCACTGTCATTTTCTTGTGGTTGCACAGCTTATATAGGCCTCCGGATCAACCACAAGCTCTGAATGCTGTATGCTCTGGTTCACTGGTTTTTGTAGTCTTTGCCATGGTAGCCATATTGTATTGTAGTTCCAACTGAAGCCACTTCATGGGCATGTACACATTTGTGTCTAATTGAACTGCAATGCCTGCAATCTGAATTTACCATAGCAACACGAGAAGTGTGTCTCAAAACTGAAAATATATTGTCATGCTCATGCCCACTGAGATTGAAAGACTTTCCCACAGAATCTGATACTATCTAGACTTCAGAAAGCAGAGATTGTGGAGAACTTGGATTCCCCAATTATGTAAGATATTGAGCCAAATTTGTGTGTGGTTCAGTAGGTTATTATCACACGTAGTGGCCTACCTGAAGGCTAGATTGCCTACAGTGACTACAAGCCTACAATGGATAACAAAATGTCAGTTTGGCTCATCAGCTATCCAACAGACAAAAGGGTAATAAACAGGGTAAAAGGCAGGGAAGCAGGGTTTTTATTTGCTTGCACATGAATGATGCAATTTATTCAACCAACCATTTCCATGACTTTTTATGACCTGCAAATTTGATTTCAGATGTTACAGTGGGAAATGGCTGTATTTCAGTAGGACACTGCATGATGGGAAACAATAACTCTGGTAATATGAAGCGACACATTTATTTCACTAATATATGGAGATTTTTCTGAATTCGCTTATGCCCTGAACTGGCAATAGACTAGAATATCACCGTATAGCTATAGTATATGAGGTGAATTAGTGCGCTGTATGTTCAGGCATTGGGCGAATTGTGATTCTGTAATTACAGGAAAATGTTTGTGTACAATGAGATGTTTACTTTGATCTTATGGTGCTGATTACGTAGTAGTTAATGTCTCGATGTGAACCACAATGTCAGATTTATGTCTGCACAGGCTACGCTACATGCTGAAACTACTTGTACTTGAAACTTACAAGCTGTTTTGCAGCTTTGAATGGGCTGACCAAGACAGATCTGTGATTGAGTAAGGGACTATTTGTGGGCTTGGCAAAGAAAATAACATTAGGGCAGTAGTCAGTAGACATTGACTTTAAGCTGTCCCAATTTTCTCCATGACTCCTTGTTCTCTCTCTTCCTCCACTCGTCTTCTCCTCCCTTTCTTCCACTACTTCTGGGCTGGAGACAGGTGGTAGTGGGGGGGGGGAGGAAAGGAGGAGAGAAGTGAAAAGTCATAGGACTATTTGCTATATAGAGCCATGGTCACATACAGTATGTACTGCAAGCATGTGCATAACAAGAAAAAAGTATAATAGATTTTAGCCACATTCAAGTTCATAGTGCACTCATATTTAAGGGAACACTGTTCCTTCGTCCCTCCATTTTTGCCTTTTGCAGCATTTTGTCATTAAGTTTTTTTTTGTTACTTTAGGTCTCGCTCTCTGGGTACCCATGGTGATGCTACAATATGGCCCTGTCCTCCATTTTGATGACTTAATTAATGCCATTAATTTAAGATTTTTGTCCCCTGTTAGATTCAGTAATTTCTCACCTCAGGTATTTTACAGTTTATTGAGTTCATAAGAACATACACCCCCTGTCATCATTAGTGCCGTGGTCCAATCAAGTGATTTGGAGCTTGAGGGGAATCTCAAACTCCCAAAATTAATGAAATTATTAGGGTTAATTAACAAAACTGATGGAACAAATGCAAGAAAATCTTGCAGCTGTCAGATCCATGAAACATGAGCAGCAAGCAGACATTATCACTTTTTTACTTATAACTGACTACATTTTAGCCTGTTTTTAATAAATATTGCCTGGATTTGTTCAAGCTGTTGATTTTACTTTGATTTACAAGCAAATGCAAGTTGCCTTCACAAACACAGTAAGTTTTTTTTATTTTAATCACAGTTTGGCTAATAATACTGGAACGACCTCAAGCTGTTTAAGAAACAACCAAAATGTAATCTCCCATATAATTGAGAGGACAAATTCTGATTGAATCCTGGCCTGTGTGGTTCATACATAAATGTATAAAAGTAATGAAAATTACAGTGAGACAAACAAACCAAAAAAATAAATAAAAATCCACAAATACAATGGTTGCAAAAATATCAGTCGTCTAATTTTTGTGTTTTCGAGCAGAAGCGAGCAAGGAGGGCTATATCTGTTTCTAGATTTCACGCCAGCTTCTGTTGTTAATTATTTATTCAGTCGCAATCAGTTATGCAGTCGTACATTTTATTAAAATTTTTGGCAAGCTTATGAATAACACCTGAAGACTACTTGTGTCCCTAGATTAAATGTTTCGCTGTTGTCTAATCCATGAACTGATGTTGTTGTGTACAGCTGGTTTTCTAAATGAGCTAACTAGGTTTACTAGCCCCATCAATGCTACATCATTACTGTATACACTCAAATCCATTTCTGTGCATTATAATCTCAATCCCCCTCTAACACCCCCCACTGTAACACTCAACTTCATGTTGTAGGTTAACGTTTTGACTACAACTATCGCAACTATCAGTTGCGACACACGTGGCATCAGCTCAGGTTATTGCCTAAATCTTTATGTATGCACTCACGTAACCTGTTCTGAATAATAGCATTTGTAAAATGGTTACACTGAAACGGCTAATTGGCTGAAACAGAGACCTGCATACACACCGTCCTCTCTCACATCCACAGAGATGTGCTGCTGTGTTGTACAGTAGTGTTAGAGGCCTGGGGATGCTGATGGTACAAGGGTCCGATGCTCACAATCTCTTGCATTTCCTCTGCCCCTCGGCTAAAAAGCAAAGGGAAGCAGAGTCAAATGAATAACTCAAATATGGCTAAAGCCTTTCTTGTCACTGAGAGGAAATGGAACATGATCCCATGGAAAAGAAATAAGGCAAAAGAGCTGATGTTGGTATTAGCAGACTAATTGAGGTCTTGTTACTTGTGCCACAGTTGAGATGAATGAAGCGTATACATGCGGCTTTTAATAAACGCCTGACATTTAACTGGTTTTTCATTACGATCAATCATAATGTGTCGCCCCTTTTACCACCCGGTGAACACAGGACGGTTTGTGCACACGGGAGGCTGGGCGGTGTAGTGCAGCACGATGGCCAGCCTTTCAATTTATCCAATGCAAAGGAACAAAATACGTAACTGCCAAATCATAGCACATTTTCATTTATATCTTTGCGTAATCAAAACAGAGAGAGATGTTTCCTTCGAGGCTACCTTTTTTGAGATTTGCGATTCTTAAAAAAGGTCAAATCCTGAAAGGTTGTTCTCACAGAAAGAGTTGATCTTTGAATAATAAAGTGAAAATAATAAACAGTCCAGCCAGTTTTTCTGCTGGGAGGGATTCAGTCTTCAGTTTTTAGTTTTTCCTGGTGTGTTTGTGTATGTGTGTGTGTGTGTGTGTGTGTGTGTGTGTGTGTGTGATCTATAGTAAATCCATTTAGGCCTTGTCTTTTACTTTCATTTCACCAAATACCTGAAGAAAACACAGACCAAAACTTTTACCCATCCACCAGTTCAGTTCAAAAGGAATACAATACAAAGGACAGAGGCAGAGTTTGTGTGTCTAAAGTTAGCATCTGCCATTGGAGATGTGAAGGTGAAGAGGCAAGCGCTGTAATGGGTGATTAGCTCTTGGGTTCACTCCTTGATTACTGTGATTAAGAAGTAAGAGCCGGCTGTTGTAAAGCAGAGGTAACGTGATTATCTGGAATATTCCACATAAAACAAAAAGAATTAAAGAAAGAAAATGAAAGAACCCAAGACAGAAAAACAACTGGACCAGGCTTGTGGTTTATCAGAGAGGGGACTTTGATGTTTCAAAGCCTTTTCTAGCCAGCACAGCTGGGGTGGAGAGCAGAATTTTCCATCTCTGTTTCTTTTTTTTTTTGCTTGTGAGTAATTGGAACTGGGGAATCTATTACCACTTCAGTTGAAGCTGTGGCCATTTGAAACCACAAAAAGAAACAAAAAAAAACCTAAAACAGGCCTTTAATTAAGAGCCCCAGTGAAGTCTGCGCCAATGTACTGAAGCCTCTGATTCTCCACCTTCCTTTGAAAGGCCCTTCATGCGACCATCTCTGTATTGTATTTGTTTAGATGCCAAATAATGAAAAACGGATAGACTTTAGCCCTTGTGTTGGTAAACTGATTATAGCTCCTCAAACAGATTTATTATGACAGTTATGGTTATTTTCAGAACTGGATGAGGTCGGTCGTTGCCGAGTTCATCATCGCTGTTGCTCACTTGAAGCACATTTTGGTCTTGCATCAGGAGTCACAGCGTTCTCTTGCACAAGTGCAATTTACTGAAGATTTATTTTGCTAAAATATACGGATCAGGATCATGCAACAGTTCACAAAATAACTTATTGACACTTTCAAGATTCCAACACGTTATTTGAAAGAATATTCTGCGATAAAGCGCTTGCTTCATGCAACATTGCCGTCAGCCTCTCCGCAACCAAATGGTAAATAAGCATGTTGGTACTGTGCAAGTGTGTTTTTAAATTGGATAATTAAGCACTTACTGTTGCATGCTTGTAATTTATTGCTGCTTTTCCAGCTGAATGCTTATTTCCTGTGTGTCTGGCAGTTCTGTGCCAACTGTCTGAGCATAGCTCCTGTACCTCACTTTATACAGCAAAGAAACGGTTTCATCTTGCACTAGCACTGTTCATTCATCAATAATACTATGGGTACAATGACTCTACTACTAACAACAAGAAAACAAGAATAATTATTATAATACCGTACAGATATTGAAATTAAAATGATATTGTCAGAGCTCTCTCTCTCCCTCTCCCTCTCTCCTTCTCTCTCTCTCTCCCCTCCTTTCTCTCTCACACACAAACACACAAACAGACACACAGTAAACTGTATATCATTACCATTCCGTTCATTCCGTTCAACCCCCCACTCCAACCCACGGACTGCCCTCTAGCCCCGCCCAACTCCCCAGCAGATCTTTCCAGAAGTTTCTCCCATGAAGCTCTGAAGCAGTCGACAAAAGACAGTTTAAACACCATGCATCCCAGAGAACATCTGTGAGCAGCCAGACACTGACGGAATCACATTATTATTTTCACGTCTGAAGTACTTACAGTTCAGCTGCTTACAGTTCATTTTTAAAAGAAATTTAAAAAAGGTCCTGTTTTCTGGGGGCTGGGGTGTGTCAGTGTGTGTGGAGGGGGGAGGAGTGTTCAAATGGGGCTCGGTGAGGTAACAACACAACACAATCTGTGTCTCATTTATTAGCCAGATAATTTCATTTAGTAGCGATATAATAACATACTATTTTATATCACATACTCCTGAGAGAGTGCTAGTACTGAAGGCATTGTGCCGCAAATGAGAACCCCCCTCTTTGTCCGGCAGCTCTTCTGAGCTCATTCACAGTGAAGTTATTACTGCCTTTTCAGCCAGACGTGCTCCCGGTGAGCCACTCAGTGGCATTGTGGGATATTTCATTTCTGCATAATTAAATACGAGATGTCTTCACTACCCCGTATTCAGGGAAGGAGACGAGGAGGCCTAGGCTCTCGCTGGGCGTCCACATCCTCCAGAGGTCAGGGAGGGACGCGCTTGCTGGCATGGCACATTTTAACAGGTTGTCCGCCGCACACAACTGGAAGCTCAAGACCAAAATGGAGCTGTGCTACTTCACTTTGTAAAAGGAGAGATGCCGTCGAAAAACATGGATATTCATACCGTTCAGATATTCGGTCATTTACCAAAATTGTCCCCAAAATGTATTTAAGCGTTGTGATACATAATAAGTTGCCAGCGGAGGCTTTAAGATGAGCGTTTTTTACCCTGATACATTCATAAAGAATTCAATAAAATAAACCCACCGCCTCTTATAGAGTTCAGGTGGTTCTGAGACAGAGGTCGGCTACTGCTTTAAGGGTTTTCCTCTCCTACGTCTCAGAAGGATATTGGCGTGAGGGTGAGACAGGTCTTCAATGTGTGCGGTAAGTAGAATGGATGATTTTCAGGTTCTCTGCACTGCTAGTTCGGTACAGTAAGAGATATGATCATAAGCTTAACAATCAAATTTCTCTCCTGCCTGACAAATGGAGCCATACATAAAAGGCATAATAGGCAATATAGATTTTTTATTACATTATTATTTATTTATCTTTTACAGGAAAGTCGGCCTTCCTTCCTTTACTGTTACTGTAAATGTACAGTAAATCACGATTGCAGCAAACAGATAAGAAACACTGAGGGTTTCTGAGACTAATAAATCAGAAGAACTGTAACGCTGCTGGAAAACATCTGTTTTGTCCCAAGAGTTTTCCATTTGTACAGTCTAATTTACACAAGATTAGTTATTAATGTTTATGTTTGGCCTCATTCTACTGCTGCACATTTTTCCTTGTGTTGGGATATTCATACTCGACATGTAGAAGAAAGCTTGAGTGCAAGAAGGACACAGCAAATATTAATTAGCCACAATGAAATTAGGGAATGTTACTTTGTTACTCCACACTGTGACAGCAAAAACAACACTTAATTATTTCTGGAAACTTTCAAAGATTTGAATCGTTTCTTCAGTGTGTTTAGCTGAATGGTGCCTAATGCCATCTATGCATATGTATAGCCAAGAGTTGTTTGAAATGTTCAATATGCTTATTCTAAAATCTTTTTTATCTTTAATCATTTTATGTTATTCAGATATAGATTGTCTTGATGTTCTAAATTATAATGAGATTTTTCTGTTTCTAGGACACCATCAGAAAATGAGGCTTTGGTCTCAGTGGGATATCCAAGTATTTTTTTTAATTTAATTTCAATAATGAAGAGGAATATGACAGATAGGAGACAAAGAAAGAAAGGAAGTTATAGGCCCCTCCAGTGCACTGCACATTAGAGTAATGAGCTACAAAACTTATACAACAAAACCCAGCAACAGAAACCGTAAGAACAGCGAGAACAACAACAACAACAACAGCCATGTACCAGCTGATTGCTGGACTGCTGTATCCCCTCAGTGTCGTGAAAGGCAGTTCCACACACAGGCCTCAAAAGCTGACAGGCTTTAAAATTCTCCATCACCTCTAATAAATACCTACATCGCTGATTCAAGGTTCATTGTTGACGGTTCCTCCCAACCCCCCGCCCCACACACACACACACACACACACACACACACACGCGCGTCGTAGCTAGATAATAACCGCGCGGCACAATGGATTATTTTACAGCGCTGCAGACACGATCTCTCCAAACCATGGACGCCACAATGCGAAGAACACACAGCGTTCAATGAGTCGTGCCTTTCACGCACAGAAAATAGGGCCCTAATCTAAAATTCTCGCTCCTGCCCACCTTAGGTCTTTCATTGATTACAATGCAGCACAATTCAGTGTGATTAAATGTAACAGAAATCAAAGGGGCTGCTCTGTGCCGTATCTCATGTGGATGTTATAACACAAGGCCAGCCGGTCGACCATGAACGGAATGGCTTTCAGAATTATTTTTGTCCTCCGGCAAAGAAATGTGAATATGGAGAAAATGACTATAAAATACATTCCCTGGAAGCAGAAGGGGATTTTCAGTGCGATTGGGGGGACGTTAAATTGCTGGTCAGTGGATGCAACCGCTGTGGCCTTAAACCAAGCACATCGGCACCGGGGAGCGAATCACAGTCACACCTCTCCTCTGTTCAGCAAATATTAATAGTGTGTTTGTCAGGGAGGCTGCAGAGGAGCAGTGATCCTGTCCATCGCTGCTGTGGACAGGTCACCACTTCTGCTCACAATAATGTTGCAGTTTTGGTCCTCACTCCGATACCAAGGTACTGTAAAACATTCATCACCTTCTTTTATTTACAGCTTGTGCCAGAGGACAAGGAAAGGTCTGGCTTGGGAAACGCACGCACACTCGCAGGCTTTTAAACTCGCACACACTCACACACACACATACAGGCACACACACACAAGCAAACACACACCCCATGTTCTTTCACTTCAGCAGGAATGGGTAACCTTTGGGTTACAACAACGTTTGTCTTAACCGTCAGTCATGAATAAATTCGAGTTGATTCTTGTTGGGGATTTATTCACTGCTGGGTAACAGTGGGGATTTTGGTTTCTTGCACTGAATTGTGTTTGAAACATTGAAAAAGAACGCTCGCATTTATTTGCAAGTCAAAGTTAAGGACAAATGTTTCTTGAAGCCAGGGCTTTAGAGAAAATTGTTACTGAAACACCAAATCACCCATACTGATATCCGAGGGAAAGAATACAAAGACAAGAGATGATATTCCAGCTTTGACAAAAGAGTGATCTTTCTCAATATCATTTATTTCCAAACAAAATAGTTGTCCTGTCAAAATGTCCTCTATTATTGTGGCGGGGAACTGAAGTGAGCATGATGCAGATTGGACAACGTGATGGATGTGGCATTCTGATAGTGCTGTGTTTGGGTGCGATGCAGATTGGAGGATGATTGGCACTGTGATTGTGTTAAGTAGCTTGGTGAGTCAGCCACACAATTCAGGAGGAGCTCTGACTGTGTTAACACTAGACAGGCCGGAGTTTTTACGTCCTAGAACTGCTGGGGGCGTCAGGCTTGTCCGGCATTCGGGTGGACAAAATGAAGCTTTTAGCACTAACGCTAACCCATGTTCATTGAAATTTGTTCACAATTTCTAGAATAGAATTGTTTGAGCTCAACCCAAAAGTTGTGGAATGAGGAGAGTATTGCATTTAATGGCAAGTAAATTAGTACTTTTCGTAAATTACACATCCAAATGCCCGATGGTGTAATCTCTGGCCTTTTTTAGTTTTAGCTAGTAAGTGCTTTAGTAAGTGTGATGTGGGGTGTTCAGACTGTGACAGTGGTGTTAGGTAGCTGAGTGAGATGCAGGTTATAGAGTGATGTGGGGTGTTCAGACTGTATCAGTGGTGCTATGTAGCTGAGTGTGTTGCAGGATAAAGGAGAATGTGGGGAACTCTCACTGTGTTAAACGGAGGTAACGTTCAGCACAGTAGCCCTCCTCCCCCATGTCTTTCTTCCTGGAGTGAAGCCGCCTGCCATCAGTTAAAAGCAATTACACCTGTCCTGTTAAAGCCATTCATTTACATCTCCCCATGACGTACTTCAATTCCCCTGCATTTCTGTGTCGTGCAGGTAACCATCTGTGAAGATCTGCATGTGTGTGTGAGAGAGAGAAAGGATTCTGTCTGTTTGTAAATCTATACACATTGAAGCATGTGTGTCTGTGTGTATGAGTGTGCTTTTCTGTTCAGAGTGTCTTGATGTTTGTTTGTATGTGTAGCGATGGAGGCTAAGCGGAGAGCCAGGCGCGACCAAAGGTAGAACCTTTTTTAACCGACACGCGAACGTGTCAGTCACTAAATCCCAGGGAGAACCGAAATAGGGATACCCAGCTAGGAACAGGACTTCTCCCGGAACAATGGGAGGAAAGGAAATTAACCAAACCAAACTTAGAAAGTGTAAACAGAGAAGTAGCTCAAAAACGGCTAGAGAACGTAAAACAACCCTTAAATAACTAGGGCGATCCAATACTTTGGTACCGTGCCAAATAGCTGGGCACTGAGTGAAAACCAAAAGAAAATACAACCTAGCGAGAAAAGCTAGGCACGAAAATAAAAACCTCGAGGCGCAGCTCGGGACAAAAATGCAAACCAAAATACAACACCGGGGACAACGTCCCTCTACCATCGACTCACACGAGTCCAAAAGAAAACAAAACCCTTGAGGAAGGCGCCAGCACACACAACACTTCCAGCTGTACGCCTTCCTTACCTTTTAGATATTTCTCCTTTTTTAGCAATGAGAGAATTATCCACCAGCACCGTACCTGACTCGTATAGGGTTAGAGTCTACCGGGCGCTTTACCGGCTTTGTGCCAAGGGCGAACGGTTGAACACAAAAGCACAGAAACTAGTCCCTGCTGGTCTTAAATACTCTCCCGGGAGGTAATTCCCCTGGCGTAAACGAGGAACAGGTGGAAACAATAATCCTCGGCCAACTAGTGGCACCAGTGAGAATTACCTCCCACCATGACAGGACCCCCCTACTAAGGAGCGACCCCAGACGCTCCTTTAGCCCCCCGCCTGTGAAACTCACGAATCAGTTCGGGGTCTAAAATGTCCCTAGAGGGAACCCAACAGCGTTCCTCCGGCCCGAAACCTTCCCAATCTATAAGGTATTGTCTCCCTCTGCCTACGCGACGTTCCGCCAGGATGCGACGGACGGTGTAGACCGGGCCCCCGTCAATTAATCGAGGGGGTGGTGGAGGAACTTCCGCAGGTGCCAGTACGCTCGTCGACACGGGCTTGAGACGGGAAACATGGAAGGTAGGGTGGATCCTCATAGAGCGAGGCAACTGGAGGCGCACCGTGACGGGGTTGATCTTCCTAATAATTTTAAAAGGCCCCACGTATCGAGGGGCAAGCTTACGCGACTCGACCCTCAAGGGCAGATCACGTGTGGACAGCCATACCCGCTGCCCCACCCTATAGCAGGGCGCTGCTCGACGATGCCTGTCGGCCAGCCTTTTCTGGTTGGCCGTAGCTCTTAAAAGGGCCACTCGCACTTTCCTCCATGTGGCCCGGCACCGCCGAACAAAGGCCTCAGCAGAGGGCACTGCGCCCCCTCTCTCTAGCTCCGGGAACAGAGGCGGGGGATAGCCAAATTGTACCTCAAACGGTGAGAGACCTGTGGACACATTTAGTAACGTATTGTGGGCGTACTCCGCCCACGTGAGCTGGCGGCTCCACGACGTGGGGTTGTCCATAGCCAGACACCGGAGCGTGTTCTCGAGAGTTTGGTTAGTGCGTTCTGTCTGTCCGTTGGTCTCTGGGTGGAAGCCAGACGAAAGGCTCACCGAGGCCCCCAACAGAGAGCAGAACGCACGCCAGAACCGGGAAGCGAACTGGGGTCCGCGATCAGAAACCACGTCCTGTGGGAGACCGTGAAGTCTAAACACATGATCTACCACCAACCTAGCGGTCTCCCCTGCTGATGGTAATCTTGGCAGTGCCACAAAATGAGCCGCCTTGGAAAAACGGTCCACCACCACTAGAATGACCGTTTTACCGTCCGATGGTGGCAACCCCGTGATAAAGTCTAGTGCGATGTGACTCCATGGGCGCTTCGGGATGGGTAACGGACGTAGCCACCCTGATGGTGGTCGATGGGAGCCCTTGCTGCGTGCGCAAACTGGACACGCGGCCACGAATTCCCGGACATCCTTTTCCATCCCGGGCCACCAGAACCGTCGAGACACCAAATCTTTGGTGCGGTGGACCCCGGGATGCCCCGCCAGCCGTGAGGCATGTCCCCATTGTAGTACTTGGGAACGGACCCCCGCAGGCACAAAAAGGCTACTAGGTGGACCCCCCCCTGGACCCGGATCTTGGCGCAGTGCTCTCCGCACTGCCGACTCCACCTTCCAAACCACAGGCGCCACAATTTGAGCCCCGGACAGAATGGGTTCAGGCTCGTGCTCCCTATCCGCCTTGTCAAAAACCCGTGAGAGGGCATCTGGCTTGGTGTTCTTGGACCCGGGGCGGTACGTCACAGTAAAAGAAAAACGCGCAAAAAACAGCGCCCAGCGGGCCTGGCGCGAGTTGCGAGTCTTAGCCGATTGAATATACTCCAAGTTTTTATGGTCCGTCCACACTGTGAACGGATGCTCCGCCCCCTCCAGCCAATGCCGCCACTCCTCCAAAGCTAGTTTGACCGCTAGCAGCTCCTTGTCTCCCACATCGTAGTTTCTCTCGGGTTGGGACAGCGACCGCGAGAAAAACGCACAAGGGTGCACCTTTTGGTCTTGGGGGGACCGTTGAGACAAAATAGCCCCTACCCCCAGCTCAGAGGCGTCAACCTCTACAATGAATGGTAGGGAGGGATTCGGAGTTATTAAAATAGGTTCCGAACAGAACCTATTCTTTAATTCAATGAACGCAGCTTCCGCACGAGCTGTCCATACAAAACGCGTCGGGACCTTCTTTGTGAGCGCGGTAATGGGTGCGACTACGGTGCTAAAATTACGGATAAAACGACGGTAAAAATTGGCGAAGCCTAGGAACCTCTGCACCTGCTTAACCGATTGCGGGGTAGGCCAATTCTTTACCGCAGAGATTTTATTCTGGTCCATCTCTGTTTTCCCCGCAGATACAATGAACCCCAGGAAAGATACCGAATTAGCGTGAAACACGCACTTTTCAGCCTTCACAAAAAGGCGAGCCTCCAAAAGACACGACAACACTAGTCTCACGTGGCGAATATGCTCAGAGATAGTGGCAGAGAAGATCAGGATATCATCCAGATAGACGAATACAAACCTCTCCAGCATTTCTCTGAGCACATCATTTACTAACGCCTGAAACACTGCGGGGGCGTTGGTAAGGCCGAATGGCATGACGCGATACTCATAATGGCCAGAGTGTGTGTTAAACGCGGTCTTCCATTCGTCGCCCTCTCGTATGCGAACCAAATTGTACGCGTTACGGAGATCTAATTTTGTGAACACCGATGCCGCCTGCAGGCGCTCAAACGCAGAGTTCATCAGCGGTAAGGGATATCTATTCTTGACTGTGATCGCGTTTAGTCCCCGGTAATCAATACATGGCCTAAGACTGCCATCCTTCTTTTTAACAAAAAAAAATCCCGCTCCCGCTGGTGACGATGATGGTCTGATAAAACCATTCGCTAAGGCTTCGCGAATGTATTCTTTCATTGCCTTGCTCTCAGGCACTGACAAAGAATAGAGTGCGCCCCGGGGTGGGACTGTCCCTGGGTGTAACTCGATCACACCGTCGTATGACCGATGCGGTGGTAGTGTGGTCGCGCGCTGCTTGCTGAATACCTCTGCCAGCTCGCCATATACCCTCGGAACGTTGGTTGGTAGCGGAAATTCGATAGCCCCAACCATACGTTCCTCACCCCCACTACCTGAGGTCTGAAACAAGCTCTCAGTGTCCCAATCAGAGCCCTCACTGCCCTCCCCGTCGTCAGTAAGACGATTCCAATCACACATGGAGTCCCACTCCAGACTCCCCTCCTGCTCCTCCTCCCCCTCAGGTACCCTGACACTAGGATTATGGGGCTCCCTAGCCTCCTCCTCGTCCAATTCGGACCCTATGTCAGTCTCAATAGGAGGGGTCGAGGAGTTATACACATGATTGGAGTGCTCATCACACTGCGGACCCCACCGGGACACCGGGTTGCTCCCGTTACCCCAGTTTATTTGTGGCTGATGCTTTACCAACCAGACATGTCCTAAAATAATCGGATAAACCGGAGATTCCACCAAATAAAAATATATACGTTCCCGGTGCCCCCCAAACGGGATACGCATAACCACTCGCTCCGTTCTGTGACGAACCACCCCGGAACCCAATGGGCGGCCGTCCAGCGCCGTAATGGATTGGGGCTGCGGTATAGACCGAACCGGCAGATTATTTTGCCTAGCCCACTGACGGTCAATAAAGTTGTCCACTGCCCCAGAGTCGATAAAAGCTTCTGTCCTCACTACGGCCCCCTTCCACGTCAGTTCGACGGGAAGCACTGTGCGAAAGCTAATACCTGCACCTGGTCCCACTAGTGACTCTCGCTCCACTAGTGGGACTGCTCTTTTGCTTTCCGGTTAGGACAGTTCTTTATTAAGTGCCCTGGCCGTTTACAAAAGAAGCACAACCAAAATACAACACCGGGGACAACGTCCCTCTACCATCGACTCACACGAGTCCAAAAGAAAACAAAACCCTTGAGGAAGGCGCCAGCACACACAACACTTCCAGCTGTACGCCTTCCTTACCTTTTAGATATTTCTCCTTTTTTAGCAATGAGAGAATTATCCACCAGCACCGTACCTGACTCGTATAGGGTTAGAGTCTACCGGGCGCTTTACCGGCTTTGTGCCAAGGGCGAACGGTTGAACACAAAAGCACAGAAACTAGTCCCTGCTGGTCTTAAATACTCTCCCGGGAGGTAATTCCCCTGGCGTAAACGAGGAACAGGTGGAAACAATAATCCTCGGCCAACTAGTGGCACCAGTGAGAATTACCTCCCACCATGACAGTATGAACATACTATCCACTCAGTAAGCACTGTATTAGATAGACTTTAATAGACTTATCTTTTAGAATCATTAAGCATTCTGCAGCTGTATCCTATCCACTTAATGGTTTGACGTGTTGTGTGTTCAGAGATGCTCTTCTGCATACCACTGTTGTAATATGTTGTTATTTGCATTACTGTCACCTTCCTGTCAGCTTCAACCAGTCTGGCCCTTCTCCAGTGACCTCTCTCATCACTCACTGGATGTTTTTTGCACCATTCTCTGCAAACTGTCGGGACTGATGTGCATGAAAATCCCAGGAGATCAGTAGTTTCTGAGATACTCAAACAACCCTGTCTGGCACCAACAATCATTGCACGGTCAAACTCATTTAGATCACATTTCTTCTCCATTCTGGCATTTACTCTGAAAAACAGCTGAACCACTCGGCCACATCTGCACGCCTTTATGGATTTAGTTGCTGCCGCATGATTGGCTGATTAAATATTGACATTAACAAGCTGGTGTACAGGTCTACCTAAATAAAGTGCTCACTGAGTGTACATGTATGTGTGTGCATGTGTGTTTGATTGCATCTTTGGGTGTGGATGCAGGTAGGTAGAGGCAGCATTCATGTTTCAAAGCTTCTCTTGTGAAAATTATGACAGGAAGCGGTTTAATTTGAAAAGCAATTGGTTCAAAGCAATCACATGACAGAAGGCAACTACGTGATTCAAGAAGATCAAGGGTCTGTCTTTTAGCTCAGGTGATGGGTAGATATGAATTGAACACACTCATTTTCTTCAGATAATGAGGAATATTCCAGTTAATTTACATTCAGACATTTTACAGATGCTCTTGTCCAGATCTTACACGTTCTTCTTAATGTACATTCCATTAGTACAGACAGATATGTAGCGGAAAAACCTGATCAAAACCTACACTACCCGAATTATACATGCAGCTGATACCTCATTAAATGGCTTAGTCTTCGTTTGAGCAACTGAATTCTGAATCTGACATCATATCACATTTTTTGGGTAGGTTTGTTGGTTGATTTTGCCATGTGACATGCAAAGCCTTTCTCCAACCATTTTCTTTTCTGTGCCCCTAAAATAAATTAGTATTTAACTTTTAATAAGGATTAATTGGTTGTTTGAATAACTGCTTTATGGCCTAGAACAATTAATTCAGCTAATTAAGCTTCACT
The DNA here is from genome assembly GCF_963514075.1 of Conger conger. NCBI lineage: Eukaryota > Metazoa > Chordata > Actinopteri > Anguilliformes > Congridae > Conger > Conger conger. Next base: position 30,424,561 of record NC_083776.1, on the reverse strand, counting down.
GAGACAGCTGCCCCATGTTTCCTTTAGGGCTACAAACTACATGAAGAAAAATATACTCAAACAGCATTACTTATACCTTTTTTAAAGCACAAACAAACCTCCCACATTTGAACAATTACCATGTATTTTTATTACAAATGAGATGAAGCTAGATGTGTTGGGCAAACCACAATTAATTTAATAGAAAATATGTGTCTTATATAATATAAATATTTATATAAGCTATTGTAAAGGCATCTATAAAGGTCCAAGCTGCAAAGCTGGTGGAATCCATTGGGATTATTATTATTCAGTCATCATTACTCAGTCACCAAAGCCCATCATGGTGGTGCAGTAATTTTCACAATTTCTGATAAACAATTATGACTCCTTTCATATCAAAAATCTGCGAGCTGGACGATGATACCCCGTTTACTTTTGTTTCTACCATTTATGAACTTATTGTCTCGATTTTGGGTCTCTGAGTTTAATGGATGCATATGAAAAGTTAGCAAAATATTTTTTGTAATCCAAAACAATAGGTAGAAAACTCCCATACCACTAAGAATTCCATTGTCCATTGGAAAGAAGTTGTAAAGAAGCTGAGCTAGCAAAAGAATGTTTTTCTTTTCTTCAAGCATTGTGGTATGGAAAAATGTGGAGCACCCGGTGCAAGGTGCATCACACAAAGTATAAAAACAGCAAATGTTTTGGTCGAAGGACGTTCATCAGTACATAACACAAAGTAAGACATAACTCCTGAATGCTGCATACGAATGGGACGAAACTTTCAGATGTATTTGCCTCATGGCCACAAGGGATTTTCAGGCCACCTTCAGTTAAAGCGCATTTTCTGAATTTTATTTTTTTTACCAAAACTTTGGCCTCGATTAAAAATGTGGTGTGGGAAGTTAGATTTACACAGTAATTTCTGCCCAATGTCTTTTTCCATTATTTAAAATATTGATCCAAAATGATCTCTTCCAAGACTGGTGGACCAGTGTTTACAAAACACAGGATTGTGACCCTTTATCAAAATAACTTTTCATTAGAACCGTTGTAATCCAAAACATTGGGCCACAACACACTTTGAAAATCTGTGGTGAATATGGCTGTGATCCGTAACCAATGAATAATGCATGCAACGTGGATGAAACTTGCGTCTCCATGTTTGTCTGAAGCATACTGAGTAGAAATAGTTGTACTCTTTAGAGCCACCAAGAGATGAAGCACATATTTTTGAGTCCTGAACTACTTGGCCTACATTCAGACACTCATCGTACAGGTGTTCAGTGTCATGCATTACATCTTGACAAATCATGCATAAATCTGTGCAGTTGCCGCTGCTAGAAACCTGTTAATTGCCTGTTAATTGCCACGGCAATATTATCTCACCCATTACAAAACCAATCTCAATGCCATTTCACAGGTCTACTACAAACCAACTACTGATTTTGATTAATTCAATTTCCTGTCTTTTGAGGCTAGTTTTTTTGTGATTCATTTTTGCATTTAGGTCTGTATTAAATTAAGAACTCAACCAAACCTAATTACGTAAAAGACCCTGCTATTAAAAGCCAGTGGGTTATGTACCACCTGGAACAAGGGATGTGAAATATGAAAATATTAATGATTGAAAAACTGGCATTCTGCATCATTAGCAATGCAGAATGGTCCCTGCCCTTGCTGTACTGTTGCACGATAAGTATTATATTTCATACAGAAGCCATTTACAAACAAGGGTGTTAAAATACACAAAGTTATTTCAATATTGTTCTTGTACATTTGAACACAGATGGTCATTATACTGTTACAATGGACAAATAGTACATTACATTAGGTCTTGTGCTTCAAAATGCCTATTTTTGCCAATACCACAAACTTTAACGTGTGAATTTAAAACCAAAGTCTTGGTCTCCTGGACTCGGAGGAGACGGAATGGATTGTGTCTGTTCTGTAACTGACATCTAAAAGTTGGTGAGATTGTCAGGGTATCCATTGTGCTGGATTTTCATTCATTTATATTCACCTGTCGTTGTCCTTCCAGCACCTGGACACAACAACATGGGGTGCGAACATTCGTACTTTACACGAGGGTACAGCTTTCAGTGTGACCCCCCACCCCTCTGCCCAGATGCGGCACGTGGACGTCCTCCCTTTTCCGAAACGTGACCTTTCCCCCTCGTATGTTCCGAAGACGTACGATGTTTACACTTTTCAGCGGGATGGCACTCCCACAGAAGACTGTTCCAATATGTGTTCCTCCTATGCAAATGTTACCGCTGCTTGGAATTACTAATCGCTAGCTTTGCAGAGCTGCAGCGGTTAGCCCTCCCCCCCTCCCAATGTCTGGACGCAGAGTTTGCCATTTGCAGTCAGCGAGAGTACACAAGAATTTTCTCTGTGCATATTTTTCCCTTTCCCCATTTGGAGGGGCCCATTGGAACATGTGCTAACAGTAGAAGGCAGGGTTATTTAACCTGGGCATTTACCTACGCTAATGTAATTGAGTTGTTCACTTTGGATTTGTGGTCCAGGGGCACAGCAGCCGAATGCTTCCTTCTCCGCCGTGGTGCCCCGGGATGCAGGGCTAACGCTAACCGCTAACCCGGAGGGGCCCATACATTCAGCCTGTCACACTGATATATGCTTAATCTCCCCATGATGGGGGACATCCCATACACTTTGTCTCCTGCAGGTTATAAATACGCTCTGTGAGCTTATACATGGTGGATTTCAGGACTATTATTAGCATATGGAATTCATCTGCACACATCTGGCTGTACATCACCCCCGTGTTGAGCTGAACGCCATGTCACAGTTTCTGCTGCCGCTCGCTCACAAAGCAGTGCCGGGGTAATTATTTTGTTCCCTCAGCAACAGTGCATTTTTTTAAAAGGCTGTTTTTCAAATGGCACAACTATTATTTGGTATTTACTCACATATACAGACAAGCTGCTAATGATGGTGGGTCCCCAAGGGAGCATACTCCAAGGAGGGAGGGAGCAAATGAGGGAGGGAGGGAGAGAGAGAGATACATTACAAGGAGTCATGAGAGAGAGAGAGACAGACAGAGAGAGTAAGATGAGTCTAAAAGGAGAAACAGGAGAAATGAGCCGATTACTGTGAAGGAAGGCCTCATCAACACCATTATAACAGCAACAACCTGACATAACCCCCCAGCACCTATTACACCCTAATCCCAGGATGCCCAAAAACCACATACAGTACATGTAGATATATCATACATAGAGATATAGCAGTTCAAGTAGCATTAAAGTGTCTTGGTATTGTTAAACTAGAGGCAAAAGTAAACCTTTATTGCACGGATTTAAATATTTTTTTCTGTGTGGGCATTTGATAGGGAGCACTTTTGCAGAATTTTTAAAAAAGAAAAGTGCAAGCCTGATGAAGTCCCGGTAAATGACTAGAATATGTAACCTATTCCCTCACACAGTATACACAAGGAAAGGTCACATATCCAAAAAAGTGTTTTATCGAGTTTTGTATTTGATCAGAATCTGGGCAAATTGGGAAAAAAACCAAAGGTCATGAGAAAATGGGTGAGTAGGTGGGGGGTTTGGATTAGAATATATTACAGCAGGGGATACACACGTTGTATACAGTATATTTAATGCATCTACTATATTTCTCAACAATGCACTGTTGGTCTGGCATGGAAGCTGAAGTGTGCCAGCGTTGACTCTGGCTGGCAGCCACTCAAGGCAATGCAAACAATGACAAACTCTAGCATCTCCCAAGGATGGGAGGGCTTAATTCGGCTGGGATGCCAGCTTCTTATCGAGCTCCAGTGACCCCAGCTGGTCAGCAAAGACCCAGAAAATCTGCTTGTTATGCTGCACACAAAGGGCCTGATTTAGTAAGACCCTTATCACACACAAAACGAATAATACAACCAAGGATTGGTGCAAGACAAATACCTTGACCAATCATTGATCATGTTATTGGTTTTGCGTGTACTAAAAGGTAGTGAATCAGGGCCAAAGTGTCTTCCTCTGATTCATGTCTGTGTGAGCTCAGCATGCAAACTGTGGAGTAATAAGGAGGGCAGCACTTTCTTCTCATTAAAAAATTGTGATCCTAGAGTGATCACATAGATACAACTTGAACCCTTGAAGAATAACTCAACTTTCCAAGTAGCATACCATGGTTGACAGCTAGAATACCCTGGATACTAAAATAATTATGCAATTATATCCTATATCATACACATAGCTAATTATGTGAGGTAGGGATGGAAAAGTGCAGCCTGAAGAGGTGAGTTCTATCAAAGACAGAAAAAGCTTTCCTGACATCCACAGGAAGGTCACCACCGTGGGGCCAGAACAGACAGCAGCCGTGACCGAGGAGTGCAGGTGTGACGAGGGGGAGGCGCCAGGCGTCCAGAGGTAGCGGAACGGAGAGGTTTGTCAGGTGTGTAGGGTCTGATTAGCTTCTGGATGTATGCTGGGGCTGATCCCTCAACTGCCTGGCATGCAAGCACCAATGTTTCAAATTTGATGCGAGCCATAACAGGCAGCCAGTGGAGGTCGATGAGCGGGGCGGGGGGGGAGTTGGGGGGTGATGTGAGCGTGTCTGGGGACACCAGACCAGCTGACACTGAATGGAACACCCGACACTGAATGGTTTGCATGCGGCTCGGTCATAATACTTAGGGGATAACTGTTGCATTAGTTGGATTGTGTTGATTGCGAGTGAAAGGAAAAGCAGCTATTGGCAGGACCATGAGAATAGGGCCCAGGTAAAAACTGGATGGTCATAAGGAATGCAGATAACACAGTACCACTGGAGATATTCCCTCTTCTTATTTTACAGATCAGTGACACCGTATTATGAAGTCAGTGCAGATGGTGGATGATCCCTATAAAAAATGAATGTACATCTGGCACAAGGTTACTTTTTACAACACATTTTTCAGAAAAAAGTACGGGAATACAATGATAAATCCTTTTGCTTGTTAAGCACTGATCAGAATATCATATAAGCGGAGAAAAGAAAGATAAGGACAGTGCCAGCCAGCACTCTGGAAAAGGCAAAAAAATAAATAAAATAAAGACAACATTTTTGGAGGAATTCCTGTGTTTCTCTCCACATGGTGGCACTCGTAGACCAGCAAACTCGAAGTAGCCCTGTCTCTCTCCCTCTCTCTTTTTCTCCCCCCACTCTGCCTCTCTTTCCTTTTGGTCCTTTAATAATGCCAGATGAGAGGAACTGTTATGGCAAATTAAATAAAATTAAGAGAAAAACAGCTTCATTCACCTCTGTCATTTGCCATTTCTCCAGTGGGCTTCTGATGGACCTGTCTGCACGGTTCTGGCTGGGGGTGTGTGTGTGTGTGTGTGTGTGTACGCGTGCGTGTGTGTGTGTGTTTGTGGGGTGGTGGTTGGGGTGGGGGTAGGGGGGTGTTGATGGGTGTCCGTGGCAGCTGAGCCCTAGGGGTAATTAGGGAATGGCAGATGCCCCCTCCTCATGCCACCACTTACATGATCCATGATGCATTTTGCATGATGCATCCACCCCCCCCCCCACACACACACATATTTGCAGCATCGGATGAATGGTATCAAAGGACGTCTCTGCAGAGGGGGATGAGGGGACTGGGAGATTGTGGATTTGGGAGGAGGGGTTGTCTTATCTATCATCTGCTCCCAGGAATAATTTGAAACAGAGCACCTCTCGGAAGGAGAGGCAGCGTGTATGTGTGTGTGTGTGTGTGTGTGTGTGTGTGGAGGGGGGTCGGGGGGAATCTGACAATGCTTGCTCCCATTAACTGTGACGATGCACAGCCCAAGGTGGTGTGACCCCGTTCTGGAGTAAGGGGCATGGGGGGGGGGGGATGCAACTAGAATGATCACTATAGAGTGAGTGAGTGAGAGAGAGAGAGAGAGAGAGAAAGACTGCATGTAAGAGGAGCTGAAACACTAATACAACAGGAGCAACCTAATGTATAGATCTTTAGATAAATAAAAAAAACCTTCGTACCTACAGTAGCACAGACCCAGGCTATCCAAACCTATGGGGAATACGTGAGGCGATTTCAACGCTATTTTGGCAAGAATAGCATTCAGGTAGAATTACAGTGTTTGAGTGTTACCCTGTTGTGGATTTAGCCACTGAGGCAGGGTGGAGAGGGCCTCCAGGCTCCTGACGTGAGCCCCCTTCACCACTCCTCTCTTTTTTCCCTTTCATCACAGGGCCTCAATCACCTAACCTGCAATCGCTCGCCTCATTCAGCAGGCCCTCCTTCATAAATAATCCTCTTGCTGTCTTAAAGAAAAGTAGAAAGAAAACTCCTTCCCTTCCCAGTTAACATTGCCGATATAAATGCACCTGGCATGACAGTGTTGGGTCAAATTAGAGCATGGATATTACTTTTAATATGAGTTTTTTTGCTCTCTTTTCTCTCGTGCACTCTTTGTAGCGTTTGAAAAATTTGTTTCGGTCCTATAAACTGTCAAATCTACACTGTCAGGGGTTGCAAAACTGTTTTAATTAAGAAAACCCTCGGAGCAAGGTTTGGAAAACATTGTGATAACCCTTGCTGGTTTTACCTGTGAATGTGTACAGTATCAGTTACTGAAACGTACCTTTAAAATAATTTTCCATGGGTGTTACCCCACTGACAGCACAGCGACATGAGGCTGACGTAGGCTCTGTCATGGTCCGTCTCGCGGAATCAGGTCTGTGTCAAGATGATCAAGCAAAACTTTTGTGATTGACAGCCAAAAATAAATATTGCAAAGAAAAATATTGATTTAAAGAGTAAAACTTAAAACCAAAGACTTTTGAGTTTGAAACAGAAACAAAAGAAAGGAAGTAATTTTTTAAGCCTGTGCAAGTTATGTTTTTGTTTGATATTTGATACAATGTTCTGTTTGCCTTTTTCGACACAAATCAGATTTTGTAGCAGAGCAGTAGCAAGCAACATAGCCGGAACATCAAACTACCGCCACGCTACATTGCGTCTAATTCCAACAGAAGGAATGTGGGCCCTAAGTCACTTTTATCAGTGTGCTATCTGAGTTTGTGGGAATTTAAATTATCCTCACAGTTAATTTGACAGTTGAACATTTGTATTTATTTTATTATCATTATCATATTGTATCTCGATATTATGATTGCTGACCATGGTGCATCTCCACAAAAACTTGGACAGTGGCAAATCGATCCACTTTCTTTATTTTTGTTCAGCTGTAAATGTCGCTATGGTTACCAAGGCAAGCAAAAGATCAAGTCTAGCGTCCACATTTTAGGGTTTAAAAACTGCAGAATGGATTCCGGTAATGTGTACAAACAGGCCATGGTAGAGAAAACCTCTCAACTAAAATCTTTCGAAAATGGTTAAAAATAAAAACCAAACCAAACCTTCTAGTGTGTACAAGGCCTTAGATTCTGTTTTTGAAGAGTCCCAGTTTCATTCTAATTAAAAATGCCAGATGACAGAAGTGTATCCATGAACTTTGTCAGTGTTCCCCAAGTTTATTAAATAGGCAATAACCACAACTGTCAATGATATTAATATAAAGCCTTTACCATGCGACTGTGGATTTTGGCCAATGAAATCCTCCTATTCATTTATTTCACAGTTGTCTCCCAAATCCCAGTGAACATGAAGACAAATGCCCATATACGCTACCTGCACGCTTACAGCATGCAAACACGTACACATACAGCATATGCTCCACACATAAACACAAGCACACTTACACGTGTGTGCACACGTGTGTGCACACGCAAGTCTGACTCAAAAACATGTACATACACATACACAAGCTCACATTACATTACATTACATTACATTACATAGCTCACATATACTTGGACACACACATATCCACACTCACACACGCACACACACACACAGGCAATCTGGGGAGACACTCTAGCCGGAGGTATGTCACAGTAATCGGACTTGCCTCAGCCACTGCTTATTAGAGCGTCAGTGTGGACAGAGAGGCGAGCCGTGTGTCCGCAGGCTCTTCTATAATGAAGCCTCTGTTTTGGTGTTGCCTCTACAACACAATGGTCTACTCAGCTCAGACTGGCTCCAGATGAAATTGCTTGTAACTTTGGAGATTTTTTTTACCGGTTCGCCTCAATGACCACCACAAAGCGCACGTGGTCAACACTCCTCACTCAACTCCCGCTGACATAATTCAGAGTATTGGCTGTCTTCAGGAATATCAGGCACAAATCCATAACCCGTAACCCAACAATTGGTAATCTAACATAATTGATCCCTAACCCCTAAGACCTCACTTCAGCCGCTAACCACAATCTTTAATATACTGTAAATCCATAATGCTACATAACTGCATTTCATAACCACAGCTGGACTCATTAATTCATTCAACCTTTATTTAAATCTTGGAAATGCATTGAGAGAGTGACCCTCACTCAGAGTGCAGCTGAGTTACAGCAGAATAACAACACATCACATAAAACAAACAGATGCATTTAAACTTCAAATCAAGTTTTGGGATTGTTTTAATGAGTCCATCTTCGGAGTGTATTTCTTAAAATATTCCATGTGTCCGGGGCGCTGAAGTGATCGTCAAATTAGAGCATACATAGTACTTTTAATGTGACCTTTTTGATATCACTCTTCCCACACTACCACAGAGGAGGTTATTGGCCAAGAATATGTGGCATGCTTGTTGCATTTTCCCCTCAACATTACTTTGATTTTCACTTTAAAATTCTGTTGCAGACCTTCCCCAGTCATCTTCTGTCACTCTTCTCAAGATATTGACATTTTATTAAAAGACATTTCTAGGAAATACAACCACACTTACAAATAATTAAGAACAAGTCAAGAACATTAATAATAATATGAATGAATAATAATAATAAAATTCATATATTCGGTTAAAAATAAGTGCAGATGGTGTAGATGGAAAAGCAGGTGAAGATTAATGAAATGCAAAGCTGAAACAGGAAGTCTGGGTGCTGCGTTGGGTGAACGTGTGGAATGAGGGTGAGAGGGAAAATAAATGTGTCTCCTGCATAGATTACAGAGGACAGAGACAGGCACGGGCATGACAGCCTTGCTTCCCAGGACTGAGACTCATGGTGTCCCTCATACAGCCCATTATGAACAGTATTCGTTCACATCCCAACCCCCACTCCACCCCACCCCACCCCCTTTTACAACTCCCAAAAACAAATTAGGAAGTGTAAGGAGGGCCGATGGTTTCATTTCAGAGAACTTTTTTCACATGAAGCCAGTCTTTTTGTTGTACTTTAACACCCTAGCAGTTTGGAACACAGGAGAGGATAAAGAGAGACGAGGAAAAAGCTATAAGCACGCATTGAAATATGTGTATATATATATATATATATATATATATATATATATATATATATAATAAAATACATAATATTATAATAATAAAATGCAGCAGAGATGATGCAATTTCCTCTTCCCCTGGCACAGTCAACAGTCGTCAGTTTGTGAGAAATTATGCAACATGTCACCTGGACCCCAAGAGACTTATTAAGAAGCACACGAAGAAAAACAACAGATTTTATTTCAGGCTTCCAGGTGGAATTCACATTGTTAAACACTGCCATGTGGAAGTCTTTTCACATGTCTGTAGTCTTCCAGTCTATTTGCCCAGTTATCATTTTGATCAACAGTAACACTGTAGCCAAACACATACAAAAGCCTGCTTCATAATTAGTTCTGGTTTTCATGAAAGTCACATTCAGGAAGGCGGATAAATGTCTGACCCCAACTAAGGATAATGAAGCAGCAATCATTTACAACCTCAGAGCTGTCAAAAAAGCGCAGGATATTCAACACTAAATTGTCAAAATGCTGAAGAATCCTAATAAATGAGTTTGGTCTTGAATGATATTTTTTGTAACACTTTAATTTGATGAAAGGGATACATTACATTTCTGAGTCTGTTAATTATAATTACACCATCAAACAAAAAAGGCTCTGTCGATGTTCTTTGCGAGGATTTGAATTTGGACACTCTTAACTTCTTTTCATGTGGCTTCCACATTATGCAGAGGCCAGGCTTTCCCCCGCTCTTTTGATGAAATGTTGATGGAATATGAAAAGATCAGAAGACTCTCTCCTAATATCGCACCTCCACCGGCAACAGAAACACTGGCTCCTCCTTTTATACCGAGTCTACCAAAGACATTGACATTTACAGCAATCGTCCAATCTTTTTCATGTTCCAGCTATTATTATTATCATCATCAGGGTTGGGGGGGTCAATTCAATTTAAATTCAGTCGCTAAATGAACGGGAATTAAATTAATGGAAAAATGCCCATGATTGATTTTTCAATTAATTCATTGAATTACTTCTGAATTGACTGAAGCCAAATCGACCCCAGTGCGAAGGATTATTATTATTAGTAGTAGTATTATTGATGCTTGTATAAAGTTCTGCATTGAAACTGTACTTTACCGCAGTGTTGAGTTTATGTTCCCTTGCCCCCCCATACCTGTGTTTTGGCTCCTGCACAACAGCCAGCATGGAGATAAAAGCTCAGAAAGTGTTCCCCCTCCAGCGAAAAGAGCCATACCGCGGAGAGCAAAGCCAGGCCTGAGGCCTGAGTGCTGCTACTAGAGGGAGGGAGGGGGAACAGTGCGGGAAGGAGCTCCACCGCATGCAACCGCCCTGTTCCGCAAACCAAACAAGCCTTAAAAGACGACCGTGGGCCGGTCCATTAGGGAGAAGGGATTAAGGCGTAGGGGCCGTCGCCACGGCAGCCAGCGGAGTGGGAGCGCTGCAGCCTTCTGTCAGTGGAGCAGAGGATTATGGGGGTAAAGTGGAGGAGTCAGACCCATGGAAAAAGAGGAATAACCGAACGTAATGCTTTTAATCTTATGCACTGGAGAGGGTTAAGGACAGATGGACTCACTGACACACACGCTCACACCCGTGCACACGCACACCCAAACTATATATACTGTGACATTTTATAATCATCTTCATGCGTTATTATAGAAGTGACACTTTGTCTTATGTGGAAGGGCCCCAATATTAGAGGGTGTTGGTCTGTGCAGGTCCTTAGGCCCAGCTATCCGCCATAAGCATGAGAGGGTATATAATGACTGCTTATTATTTCTCATTTGTCTTCAGTCAAAATTGTAAATTCAAGCTGAAGGCACGCCTTCAGGAACATCACAAACTCAGGTATTTAATGATACGAAGTTAGAGATTTTTATCGACATGGAACACAATGGGAAAAAAGGGCAGATTAACTGACTCATTATTAAAGTGTCACCTAATAAAAAGTCAAATAAAGTCAAATAAAACTTCATGTTCTTCATTTTCCTGTTACTTCCTGGTATGGTTAGGAAAGATCTATATTGAGTGTTTTGTTAACAGTACGGATTTCAGGTTTTGACTTTGAGAACTTAACAAGGTCACGCGTCCAAGGTCCATGGCTCTATGGTATTTATATTGTGCTGATCACTGAAGACTGCCAAAAAATAAAGCCTCCTCATTTTGAACACGTTTGTGTTCTAGGTAAACTTCAGGAAGAAAAGTTCTGCTCATCATATTACAGTGGGTCTTTTCCGTTTAACTTCACGGTTCGATTAATCGGCTAAATTGATTGAATCCTCCTGCTGCCTACTGAGGCAACTGGCTGCATTAATCACAGACAACTTTAATCGAGTTTCTTCTGGTTTTGGATTCTCCATCCTCTCCTTATTCAGCATTTACTGTATGCGCTTATGAGTTCATCATAATCTCCCTGTGCTCATGTCAAACTCATGTCACCAGCAGAGCTTGTTCAGGACATTACATTTCCTCACCAATCCTGAGCATGCTTACCAGTGCTCAACATACAACCGGCACGACAAAAGCCTGCGAAGCAAAGTGTTGTGCTGAGAATCTTGCGTTTGGCCCCCTAAATTAACATTTGCTGAATAAAAACACTTTTAATTTACCAACTGCGATACGGGGAAGATGATGGGGAAATTAATTGAATGTACAGTGTATTAATATGGCTGATTTTCTCCCGAAGGTACAGTATCATATAATGTAATGTTGATCATTGGAAGAATGGTCTCCTGGTGGCAATATGGCATTTTAAATAGGATACTTCATATTTGGAATAAAAATGTGCATGTGTATGCATACATGAGTGTGTGTGAATATCATTTGTTTCTTCTCTTCACCACAAGATAACACAACGCCACTGAATTGATTTATTTTAGGATTGAAGGGGCTTGCTTAACTGTGATTGTCTCTTGATGGAGCCTCTAAAGGCATTGAATACCCTGATGTTTGTGAATTTGTGAATTATGACATCTGAACTGCAAGCCTGCAACCATATCATAATGACAGAACTAACAGAAAGCTTCATTAGGTTTATCACACAGCGCTAGCAGTATTAAATGCCATTCTAAGGTTAGCCACCATAACAACAGTCTAGAGTGTTTTTTAATTGCTGGTACGGAGATATTTATTGCAGACACAGGAGATGGACTCTTCATAATGATTCTACTTCAGTGTGGAGAGGAAATATGCCATCTCATTTTGTCTCTGTAGAGAACAAACAGCTTTGCATTCTCTGTAATCATCAATATATCCTTTGCTTGTCTTAAACATCTCACAGTTTGTCAATTAGCAGTCATGTACATGAAGATCACATCGACATCAGAAATGATCTGCTATCATTCACATATTGTTGGTTTTCAAGATATTTTCTTGAAGAAATGGAGATGTATTTCATTTTAAAAATAAAATGAATGACAGATACAGATATGTATAATGACTAAGGGTGTAAAGATTCACAGGTTTCAGCTGATGCACCAGGTGCCTATGATGCTGCTGCATTGATTTCAAACCAGTCAAAATGAAGAGGAAGACTTGTCAAATATCTATATACTTTGTCTGTCCAAAAATGTCAAAATAACATTGACCTAGCTTTCTTTAGCCTGGCACTGTTTGAGTCTGTTGACTATAATGATGATAATCATCATATGATAATAGATGCATACATTGAACGTACATAGGCTATAGAATTGCAGCAGGAATGTGAGCAATGTTTGCCACATGCAGACAACTTGACACCATTTAATTATGTGGAATCAAAATTTTGAATCTGCAACTTTGCTTGTTAAGAATGTTAAAGCTTGCTAGGTAGTTAGCTGGCAATATAATGTATAATCATGCACCACTTAAGCTTAGCTGTATCCATAACTATGTTACAGTTGCAAATTACATGTGTAAACTGTATTTTATGAAATAAAATAAACTCTCCTGGTATAAATAAAAATAAAATAGTTTCACTCTTGCTTGATTAATCATTGGAGTGTGAGCCTCCATGCACTTTTTAATAAATTCAACTTGAACAATTGTTTCATTTTAATTATGTGACTGTAGTTAAAATGATGCCTATAGTACTGGCACAAATGATGGATAAAATGCATTTATAAACTCTGTTTTATGACTAATGCAATATCTTACAACCATTTTTCTCTAAGCATAAAACATGTAATATGTAGTAAATGTCAAATCAACATAAAACAAATATAAAGACACCTGTAAACAAGCAATATTCATGAGACATACTGTATGAATATTGGTTCATAACAACATCATTGAGCAGTCTTATGTATCTTGCTGTTAAGGGAACTACATGCAAACTGCACAGAGTTTTAAATTTGTGACAGAACTGTATACGCAAACTACATTACAGTAATTACATACCTCCTTTTCTCAATTGTGCTCAATATGAAAGCTTTCGATGGCAGCCGCATGATGGCTTGAGGCTCATTTCATACCTTAGACCCTTGATGACTTAAAGCTATTTAGCCAACAAATGTGTTCCATCTGTTCCAGCTGAATCTAGTCCCACCCCCAAATTCCCATTGAGACCCATTCAGATGCAAAGTATCGCTTGTAGGCGAACCTGAAAATATGATATCCAGACTCTGATGACTCTTCATGATATCAGGAAGTCATGGCATGCAAAGGACATGCAACCAAATACAAAACATGACTCTTTTAGTTGACATTATGTCCATTTGTCTCAAACATTGAAATGGAGGACGACATAAAAAGTTCTGTAATTCAAACAAGACAAAAAAGATAGAGACAGGTTAACCTTTTCCCTGAGAATATATTAAAAATAATATATAACTTGACTAATTTGCTTTGTGTACTGTACATCAAACTGCATTAACACGGTCAGGGAGGCTATCAATAAGCCTCTCTCCCAGGCACACAAAACACTCAAATTGTTGGTTAAGTGCAAAATGTGCATGAGTGGTCAAAGCCAGTCAATTATCACATATTGCCATCAACCTAAAGTATTAAATGTCAAGCAATGTATTATGTAAGTCTAGTATGTACATATTAAAATTGAAATGCAAATGGACGAATATTGAGGCAGGGGGGTTGCTCATTTTATTCATCAATATTTCATAAGCAAGAATTGCTTTGGTGCAGGAATTTATAATTCAACCTTTTCCCCTATTAGTGGTGGTGAGGGGGGTGTTATAAAGTGTACTGTTGATAAGTTGTCTGAACAAAGCTGAAATTAGCCTCCCACAACCAATTAACGCAATGAGTATTGTTTTCAGATTTTACTGTGGAAATATATTTGCCTCTCACAAGTGCTACAGTTAGATTTTTAGACTGAAAGAGACCAAGAGAAGAGAGAAGGTGGGTGAATGCTTGTGTGGATTGTATCTAGGAGAAGTTAGCCGATCGATACATGCAGAATTAATGGAATGGGCTCATCAGTTGTCAGCAACAGCGCCTGTTTATTTTATCCAACCTTATCTAAGACTGGTTTAACCTGAAATTTGTCCTTAAATTTCTTGGAAACTGAGGCTTAAGTATTGAAACGTGGTGCACACAACTTGTTGAAAAAAGGACATACACTTATTCGCAGGTCATTAAGTTTGGACCTGTTATCAACCATTTTGAGAGAAAGAAAGAATAAGGTACAGTGAATAAAAAATTACACATTTTATGAAATTTCCTGTCGACTGCATGTTCCTCAGAGATGCAATGCAGGTATTTCAATGCACATCCATGAAAGACACAACTAACAAGCTGCATGTAAATGTTACAACAACAACAACAACAACAATCCAGGTTATAAGAGGATGATAAATTAGTATCTGTGTTTAACTGTATACTGTGTGTGTGTGTGTGTGTGTGTGTGTGTGTATGTTTGTGCATGGTAGGGAATCTTCATTTAGTATAACAAATTAATAGAAGAGGGGGAAAGATGTATGCATGGCAATACATGGAGTGAAGCAATAGAAGGCAGATCGACACTACAGATGTTTAATTGTTTCTCAGGAGGAAGCAGCACTATGAGAGACAGAAGGAGAGAGCACAACTGTTTCGCTGTCATTGTCTGGTAGAAAGAGAGTGAGAGACAGTGAAAGAGTTGGAGAGGAAGAGAGAAGAGCATCAATTAAAATGCATCAAGACAAGACAGAAAGGCAGAACGAGGGAAGGGTAATTGAAGTCTCCTTGTCATGAACTGCTGTAAATCATATCAGTTTGGCCTGCTGCAGTTGCTAACCCTTGCTAACCCAATGTTCTTTGAAAATAAAAAAGGAACACCAGATACGTTTAACCAAGATGATAACTAATTGGAATGAATTGGTGGCATCTGGCCATTCACTATACGCGAGCTGAAACTTTCCTTCAAATTCCCACTTTCAATGCAAAAAATCCAATGTCTAAAGATGCTGCTCACGAGTGACTGTGAGCGATTATGAGCATCAATGTTACACATGAGACATATAAAAACGGCCTGTGATAGTTTCATGAGAACTGTGCTATACAGTATTGTAAGATTGATTCAACTGATACAAAAAAAGTATTACCTGAACAAATGCTAAAGAAATACAAACTGCATTGTATAAACACAAATCAGTTGAATCAAAGAACAAATAATAACAATGCAACAGCCTTGGTTTTACAATTAGATTAAAGAACCCATTTGTTCATGGATACTGGATATGTATATTCTAAATACAAGCATGGAGTCTGGATCTCAGAGACTGTCTCAACTGCATTACCTACACCTGCACTGCATCCAGGGTCATTGTATTGTTTGATACCCTGGTTTTGGCATCATGTGATTTATATCAGTATTTCTTAGGTTTTGGATGTGCCAGCCTTGCAGCCACTGGCAATGCAACCAGAAGAAACAACCAAACAGAAACTCTATTCAACTTCTAAGAAGAATGCAGCCAACCAACCTGCAATAGCAATAAGATGTTGTTGACAAAGTGTCAAGTTCATCTTTCCCAAGGCATGCTTGACCATTCTTGGGCACATTTTCCGGCTATCTGGTTTGGCAGCCATCAAACATCATGTTATGCTGTCAGCTAGCTGTTCACTCAGTGACCCACAGACTTGGGCCGCGTTTCCCCGATAATGGTGTCTCTTAGCGTTTTACGAAGACTCGAAAGGTATACCTTACTAAAGTTGTTTACTTTTCTAAGTGTGTTCCCTGAACTATCCCTTACTATCCCACTATACCTTTCTAAGATTGATTATTCACTCTGTGCAGCGACTGCTTGACTATGTTATGAGAAAAAGTAGTGTTGTTTATGAATAAAACACTGCAGGAATACTTAAAAATATTGCATTCATCACAAGTGGTGGGAACTTAATCGAATTAAAACTTAAACTAAATTATCCAACTGTATATATATAACATGCATCCTTCGTAATGTAGCTATAATTTTATGTTTTGCATTAGAACAGTCCCATTAATGTATTTTTGTATACATATTGCTTAACATATTGAGGTGTAACTAAGAGCAACAGCTTTCAGAGGCTTGCTCATCATAACAGTGGTGGCCACTAGCGGAGTGAGCTGACAACATCGATAAGGTATAGCTAAGAGTGGTCCAGACCAACCTTACGAAAGTACAATGTACGGAAGGTATACTTAGCTAAGAACGTTTCAGGAAACACACTAAAGCGTTAAGGTACAGCTTAAGGAACAACTTACGAAAGACGTGGCATTAAGATGGCTTGTGTTGTGTAGATTACATATGTACACAATATGGAATAACAAGCCAGCTATATCGATGTCAAGTAGCAAACTCGTCAGTTTTAACTTAGATACTCAAGTCAGGTTGTAGCATGAGAGAATGTCTTTCCCTTTGTAAAATGAGGTTTAGAGATTTCAACAACAGTTGAAACGTATTAGAGCTGTTCAACAGCGTTTTTGCCCCTTGCATATTTAAATGTAGTGACGATTGGCTATGTCTAAAAAAATGGAAAATGGACATGGCATGATGAACTCAATCATCTGCTCTCCTGACAAATCAAATTTCACTATACCTGCTTAACCTCATAAGTGTGCGTTTTTTTGCTTTCATTCTGCATTCATTTTTGCTGAAAAAGGTTGACATTTCACAAAAAATTTGCAAAGCCTATGTCTGAATAGATTACTTCCTTTCGGGGACTTCCAAGGAATCTATCGCCTCACTAGGCTCTCGAGTGTTCTTGACTGGATATTTCTGAGGCTGAAGACAGTGAAAACACCTTTGGCTCCACAACAGAAAGCATTTTCATCAATATGACCTAATTTTATATCAGTGATCATCGAAATACATTCTCAAAATATTGTATTATTTTTCAGTATACTTATAAACAAGGAGCAAGCCTGTTTTTGAATAATAAATAGCATGCAAAATTGTGGAATGTGGCGATAGGGGTTGGGTATTTGAGAAAGACGTCAATCAATGGACCTCACATTATATATTAGTATACAGGATATTATTTATTATTATTGTGATTATTGTACTTATTCTTACAATCTTCTTGACCTGTTGCTAACAAGGAGAGGTAGGGGGAGGGTGACAGACGGGGTACATAGTTTCCATGTGTCCTTTTGGAGTCTCCAAATGTCCTTTTTGGAAAACTGCCTAGACATAGCTTAGAAAAAAACAATCTGAGAAAAAAATCTTCCACGCTGTTTGAGCTTCTCAGACTTAATTAATTTATTAATACTTAGAGCAATTCTAACTCTTGCAAAACAAACCCAAAGGG
This sequence comes from Conger conger, assembly GCF_963514075.1. Classification (NCBI taxonomy): domain Eukaryota; kingdom Metazoa; phylum Chordata; class Actinopteri; order Anguilliformes; family Congridae; genus Conger; species Conger conger. The sequence continues at coordinate 30,406,545 of NC_083776.1, read as the reverse complement.
TTACCTATCAGAGAACACCAGGATTATGCCTGTAGTCAAAAGGATTCAAGAATAGTACCCATTTTGTTTTGGGTATGTAATTTTCAAGCTTGTGTAAAGAAAATGGGCGATACTTAAGAGGTTAATAGAGCCATGCTTCAAACAAGATAGTACAAGCCTCTGAAGTACAGTAAAACCATTTTTGTTTTAGAACCTACATAAGCAGACGTTTTATAGTATTATGAGGCTCTTTTCCAGTAAATGATTAGAAATTCTGAAATAATGGCTTCTTTTCAAACCCAGCTGAAAACATTCTGGCTGTGTTAAGGGACATTCTGGCTGTGCTTTTTAATGGGACTGTATATAATTGACTGAATTACGTCATGCCTTTCCATTTTTCAACTTGTTTTTAACTGCTCAACACCCTGGAAAGTGTGCTATGTGGTAGTGTGCACAAATTTGGGCACCACAGGTCAAAAAGCCTTTTACAATTCATACCTATGTGAACAGAAGTGAAGTGGTAAAACGTTAAATATGACACACTTCTTAAAATGTTAAGGCAAGATTACTTTTTATCTACATTTCTTACAGTTTCAAAATAATAAAAAGGAAAAAGGCCATGTGCAAGAGTTTGGAACAACCCAGTTAACATTGCCAGTTAGTACTTTGTAACTCCTCCTCAGTCAACTATCACAGCTTGTAAATGCTTCTTGCAGCCAGCTAAAAGTCTTTTAGAATTTTTCCTCATTCTTCCTGGCTGAACACCTCTAGCTCTGAAATATTCTTCGGCCTCCTTGCATGTATGGCCTGTTTGAGCTCTCTCTATAGATTTTAATTAATACTCAATTCTGGGGACTATGGTGACCATTCCAAATACCTTCATCAATCTTTCCTAGAGGCACTTCATGGTTGATTTCGAGGTATACTTTGTCTTTATCATTGTCTTGCTGGAAGGCCCAACCTCTTCAACTTCCATGTGTGGACTGACCCCAGCTGCCACACAACCCGGAAGCATAATGGATCCACCACCATGCTTCACAGTTGGCAAGGTGTTCTTCTCTACAAAGGCTTCACTCTTTTTTTCTCCAAACATACCTTCTTTGGTGGTGGCCAAAAGGTTCAATCTTGGTTTCGTCAGTCCAAAGCAGTTCGTCAGGCTTCAGGCTTATCAATGTTTTCTTTTGCATACTTCAGACACTTAATTTTGTGTTGAGGTCATGCTTTCTGACAACTCTGTCATGTAGGTCTTTGTTGATTGAAGTAAGTTCTATTGCTGTCCTGTGTTTGCTACTCTTCTGTAATGACGTGTGGGTTCCTCTGAGTATTCACCAGGTCTCAGGCTATTCTATCTGAAATCTTTCTTGGTCTTCCTGACCTTGCCTTGACTGTTCCATTTATCTTCCATTTTCTGATAATGTTCTGATAATGACAGTGGAAATAGCTAGTTTGAAACATTAAGAGCTTTCTCTTACTCAGTGGAAATGAACAATCTTCATTCTGAAATCGTTCAACAATTGGAACCCATGGTTATTAACACCAGACAGAACAGCCACTGCAGTAGGATACTTTAGAAGGGATCAGAATAAAAAGTTCCGCTTTTTAAAAAGTAAAAAATATAATAAAAAAGGGTTCCCAAACTTTTGCCCTTTTCCTTTTTAAAAAAATATTTATAAACAGTAAAATTAAAAATAAAAAGCAAACTTGCTTTAAAATTTGCAGAAAGGTCTCTGTTTAACTTTAGAGTTCAGGTTTGCTTTGCTTTCAATCACATGCAGATTTATTGTAACAGACATTTAAACCAGGGGTGCCCAAATTTTTGCACCCCACTATGAAAAAGTAAAATTAATTTCTAAATTTCATGGTTTACATATCACATAACCTGTTTCCACAATATGGGGTTTACCTTGGATTGTAGGAAAACTAGAGGACATAGTTGCTATCATTTGACAGGCAAATCGATTCCTAAATGAAAGATGCAAAGATGCAAAGCTAAAACACATGTGATACCATATCATATAATACCATACAATGCCATGTGGTTCTATGTGAAAACCCAACACCTGCCAATTATAAGGTAGTAACAACAGACAGTATTATCTTGGTTTGTCTTTTGATTCAGCTTCTTTGAATAAGTGTCATCTTTTTTTTTTCAAACAAAGCAAGCCTATTTCATGTTTGCCATCCCATTAAGCTCTGCTGGAAAAAGACAGTGTTTATCAGCTAAGGAAAGGTCTTTCCCTAGTCTCTGTTTTGGACAAACCTGTCAATGCAGTTTTTAATCACTTTAAACATATTCCCAAGATGCAGTAAACACCCTCAGGATCTGTACATTTGAACAGATCAACAAATACAGCTGGCTTAAGTGTTGAGTGTACCTTATACACATCTTCATTCACAATACCTTATAAAATGACATTAAACCACATCAAATCCTTTCATTTGGGCACTTTCCCTTCTGGTTCAATTTGTTATAATGATGCACTTAGTCACCCAAATTTGGGTAAAAGTTTGGAACAGTGTATGTACTGTATGCAATGAAATGTAATGTATTAAAACAATGCTGTGTCTCATGTGTTGTCAGGTCCAATATTACTGCCCAACACCAACAAAAAAAAAAAAAATCTACTTTTATTTTATGGTTGTTTATCCATCACAACTAACCCATCGCCCAAGTCGAGCTTAAGATTTTATTACTTTTTGTGCCTTAATATAAGCAAGGAGAAGAAACGGCATCAGCTGAAGCACTGGGGTCCTTGAGACGAGCCAGTCTAACCGCACCATTTCACAGGCATTTCACACCGGCCGCGTCTGAGGGAAAATAAAACTTTACTAAATTAAATCAATATACAGTGTCGCTCCATTTGTAATCATCAGGCCTCATTCAGCAGCAAAGGCGATGGAGGAACAGCAGCGTAGCCGGCGTGCCTGCTCTTTGTCATCTGCTCCGTCGGCTCAGGTTTTATTTGTGCGTTTGCAAAAGGGTGCAAGTCGAAGGCTCGTCTCAGAGAGCAACAAACGAGTGTTTCATTAGAAAAAGACGTTTTTTCAGAGAACAAACTGCGAGTAGCCGCTCAAGGTCCCTTGACAGGATTAGCATGTCCCTTGTGACCATGCACTGTGCCATTCAGATCTGACCTGGTGTGTGTGTGTGTGTGTGTGTGTGTGCCTTCTGTGTGTTTGTGGGTGCGTGGGCGTATACATTCATGTGACCATGCACTGTGCCATTCAGTACATGTTCCTGCGTGTCTGTGTGTGCGCGTGTGTGTGCGGCAGGATTTATGAAATGTGTTTTCAAGGTCCAGGACTGAAAAGAGTGCATGGTCCATATTGTCTTATAATCCCTGACATAATGCACTCGGGCCTTTCTCCAGTGGATTTAAAAACACACAAAGTGCAGATGGGGGATTGGAAATGGGGGGAGGGGGGTACATTGGCTTGACCTCAAAAGAGCTGTGTGCTACCAGCAGCTGGGGAACATTAGCGCTTGATAAACAGCTGTCAGTTTGATTGGCACAGTGACAGAGGGAGTCCCGGGATCCATCATTATCCCCTGTGTCCTGCTCTTCCACGGAAGCCCAGAACGTGCCACATCTGACTGGAGACACTCAATCTTCAGCAGCTTTCATTCTGATTCAGTCCTTTCTCTCTAGTCCACTCTCTCAAAGCCCTTCAGCCTCAGTTTACCCAAGCTTCTAGGTTTTTAGTACGGAGGTTGTTCACTATTCTTCACACTATGTCCCCTCTGACTGGCTCAGGGTTTGGGTTCATAGTTGAATAGTCTGTATTTTTGGTTTTTATGTCAGTCTAATTCAGACTCAAATGAGTTAGGTTTTTTTTTTAATTGAGTGGTTGCTAGACAGTGGTGTGCAGACCTGGGATCAGTATTTGTTTTGGGATTCAAATACTTTTCTGCATTTGACTAACTTTGCCTGGCATATCAGAACAAATGAACTGATCCCAAAAGTGTAATCCCTGCCCATCTGCTCCTCCTTGCAGGCTCAGAAGCACCAGGCAATATCAATAGAGCACAGGAAAGTATTTGAATCCAAAACCAATACTATTTGAACCCAGGTCTGGAGGTGTGCAATAAAGATGTGTATTTTTCTAGTTTTCCTTATGGTTACTTTTGCTCTGAATTACATTTTTCAAATTGTTTTCACATGCAGTACTGTGCAGAAGTCTTAGGCACGCTAGACTTTATTACACAGTACTGTGCAGAAGTCTTACGCACCGTAGACTTTATTATAGATAGGTTTATTTGTTTTGTGTGTGTGTTAGTATAAAAGAACACATTTGAGATTTACAAATGTTCATTTTCCAAAAGATTTAATTTTACAGAGACATTTTTGTATTTAATTAAAAAAGTTACATATTACTGTAAGCAATTGACTACTTTTACATAAAAACTTGATCAAGGCTGTCTGAGATCAGAAGCAAGGAGCCAACCAAAGTCTGTGGCAAGTTCTCCAACATGCTTGGAACAACCTCCCTGCTGATTGTCTTATAGAGCTGCAGGACAGCGTTGGCTCTCTCAGAGAAGTGATGCAGTCTTAATGCTGAAGGGTGGTCACAAAAAATATTGATTTGATTCAGTTTTTCTCTTTTCTGCCAAATTACTAAAATATCATGTAAAATGTATAGTATGTTTATTTAGGACCTTTCATTGAATTTTTTTTTAAAGAATCTGATCTGTACAGAGTGTTATACAGGTGCCTAAGACTTTTGCACAGTACTGTATGTTGCCAGTTTTGTGGACATGTACAATGTTCTTTGGCATTCAAGAGCAGTGTGTGGCACGTTTCCACACAATGGCCCGTTCAGCAGCCATTTTAGCAGCCGTCTGCACCTGGACGATCCATACTGCACCACCAGTCCTGCAGAATTTGTATTATACTGAAATACAGTGGATTTCTGCTGGATTTTAAATACAGTTTAATAGACATGTATACTGCTATAATACATTTTTTTATACATACACTTCTTCATAAAATGAAAGTATCAATCAGGATTGATAAAGGGCTTTGCATTTGGGTATGTTTAGAAGATTCAGCCTTTTTTCAGTCAGTCCCAAGCTGATATATGCTGTGACAGCAAAGTCCACACTATGCACTGTACATGTGAATCTAAAATTAATGCATGACATATTTATCATAAACATACTTACACAGCATATAAATAATACAGCTGTGTGTCCTGGTGTAGAGGCTGAATTAAGTCAATCAGGTGAGCGTGAACTCTTACGCTTGTGTCAGCGTGTCATCTGTGTAATTGAAGATAATTCAGAGGCGGAATATTCCTTTGAAGAATCTGACACCGTCTATCTCGTTCTCCCTCAGCTCGCAGAGCTTGCATCCATTATTTGCATTCAGTCAAGGTCAGGCTGTCTCCCGGCAACAGCACAACACATTGGCACAACACCAAGCTATTAAATCAGACCAACTCTGTGCACACCTACTGGAGCCACGCCCGCCTTTGTCTGAAAAAAGAAAAACTGCTGACCAAGGTAACAATTAGTGCTAAATGGTAGCAAGGAGAAGCAGAGCAAGGTTAAGTGGTAGGACCCAAGCTACGTGGACAATATTCTGTTGGCGGGAATGGGGGATGGACTGGTGGGTGGGTTTTTTTTGTAGTGAAAAGGCACCTCGATCGCCATAAGAGAACAACTCTGGTCATATTTAACTTTCAATTCACTTAACCTGCCCTCTCTGCACTCCAATGACACATGCACATGCACACACACACACACACACACACACACACACACACACACACGTTCGTTCTCTTTGCATCCCATCTGTTGGGGGCAAGTTTGTTGTTTTCGCTCGATACTTATCCCTTATCTCCCCTGATAGTGCTTTACTCCCTTTGTAAACGGCTTCACAACCAATTATCTTCTTGCCCTCCAGCTCTAGTGATTAATATCACAGGGTTATCCCCTTTATGCCCATGATTAATCATTTCAGCTGGCTCTTTGTGTTTTATGAAAAAAATATATAAAAATACAAATACATACATAAAAATGGTTGATATTAAGGATTCAAGTTCTCCTTTCACGGAAAAAGTTCAATGTATCGATTGTAGTTGTGTGTCTTTTTCAGTTTGCGGACAACAATGGAATGCCGACTTTGGGGTATTTATTTATTTTTTAATCTGCGGGTCAATACGAGCTTTTTGTCGAATTTCATTTGGACGCAGATGCGCGCGGAGCTGGAAGACGTTCATGAGCTGAGGTGGCGGGTTTTAGCCCTTTAATGACAACAGCACCGAAGCGGCGTGTCACCCAATGACAATGGCGTCCCTAATGCCATGCAGAGATCAAGGTCCTTTAGATATTGGTGAATGCACTTTGTGGATTATATAAAAGGGCATGGAAGGATAAATATGTTGAAAAAGCTGAAGGGATCAAAGTGCATTATAACAGTGAAAGGTGAAAAGGTCAGGCATTATAACATTTGCAGGAGGTCTCCGGCTTCTGATAAATATGGATCATCGCACGCAAGCCCTTTTCCTCTGCGCCACTTTTAAAAAATGAATGTTTTGTTGCCGTTTTGTAGGTATGAGACCCCCTTTGTGGCTGGCCTTGCAGCACCGCGAGTGTGTGAATATTTGAGCATCGCAGATGATCGATACCAGGCCTGGCTGTGATTAATGATGCATGTTCCCATGCTTTGCTGAATGAGGAGGAAGAGTTGAGGATGGGGTTTCTCTTCCTGGTTTGCCTCGTTGGTCTTTAGGCACAGGACACGTTTTACATTCTTGCCAGTCTCCTCTCAGCGGGGTTATGTGAGTCTCCTCTCAGCGGGGTTATTTACTGGAGCGTTGTTTTGTAATACAATGGAGATGCACCCGTTTCTTTCACTTCATCGGTGTCAGCGCCCTGAACTGTAGTGCCACCTGAACTGTTTCTTCTCAGGTGCTGTGTGCTGAACCGTTTAATTCACATGGTCCGGAGGCCAAAAGCCCCATCTTGAACTATGAGTTTAATACAATGTTTGCAAAATGAGCCACATTCATTTCAGTCATTTTACGATACATTCTATGCACATTTTTGTTATGGCCTGGATTCAATCAATATTTGTTTTATTCTTGATACATGCAAGTACAGTATATATACACCTGCAAGTATGAATTGCTTTTCTTCACAAACACAGTTCTTGAATTCACCCTGGAAACAACCAGAAAATTAGTTCAATAATTAGTGTTAAAGATAAAATGTTGAATCCAGCCAAACGTCCACACATGGTTAAAAAACGGAAATATTCTCAGTGGCCATCATGGGGTCCTTTTCGTTTTTTGCTGTGTGGACTCTCACAGTTCAGCTCCACGGCGCACAGTAATCGCTGCTGCTCAAGAAGAGGAAGAAAATAAGAAACAGAAGCTGAAAAGAAGGGTAAAAATGCTTGAACAGGCAGGGCAGAATGATGTTTTCAAATTGAGAAAAGTTCAAACTCAACAGTATGTCTCTTTCCCTCTGTCGCCGTGGTCAGATTGGACGTGCGGACATGACAGTACGAATCAGGATAATTGGGCAATAGATTTTTTCTTGTGTTCGCCGCTCTTTTTCGCTGCACGCGATTCATTTGGGCGATGTACCAGGACAGAAACGGCCCCCACCCCGCCTGCGAACCCTCCCCTCATTCTCAGGGAAAAGGGGTGAATGGGGGACTTGACAGGGAGGTGTGGGTTAAGTGTCTCTCCTCTTCAAAAATGAGAAGGAGATCACATTAAGCAGTTGGGCTTTACCACGGTCTTGGTGACTGCTGGGTAAATTTAACATAGACATGGGCTGGCTGAGGCTCCACACGTCAGGCTCTTTTCACATGCAATTCCCTCCACCCCAGGGGCTTCCCGACTATCGCCCTCCTCCCTGCCATGCCTTCTTAAGGCCTGGGATAAATTACTCTGGAAAGCGCTCAGCTTGTCGGAGGTTCATCAGTACAGTATCTCTCATGGAAATTCACTCGATACAGCTCCTCCGCTATCTAGCAATCAGTTGTGTGTGCCATACATCCTAGCCGTGCTTGTATAGTGAGAAGTGTGTGTGTGTGTGTGTGTGTGTGTGTGTGTGTGTTTGTGCCTGTGTCAGCATTCATGTCCCTGAATGTGTATGTAATTATGTATGTACCTTTCAGTACAAGAAAAACTTGCTTAAGTTGGCGTCTTCTGAACGTTCTCTAGATATCTCTAATATTACATTATTTTGGCAGTTTACTATTTTTGTGGAAAATAAATATATGGCTTGTGTGAAGTGCATATGCTCATGTTTGCATGTACAGTATGTGGACGTGGGTAGAAACTAAGACATTGGATCTGTAAGGGAGCGGTGTCGGAGGACCAAACAATACCGAGCTGGGTTCTAAAAGCTACTCACAAGACATGAGAACCACTGAGTTCTCATGTGAGGGGTAGACAATTAAAGGAACTCAACTCCCCGGCAATAGCCAATGAAGAAAAGGACCTATTAAAACCTGGTCGAGAGGTTTGATCTGAAACCAGCAAGGAAATAATGAACGGAATGTAAACTCCACCTCTTGTCTTACTGATTACGGCAGTCGTGAGACGGGACGAGTATGAGAGAGGCAGCCTATGCAAACTGCGCCAGGGAGGAAAACTATGCAGGCTCCGACGTAGATCCCCAAATTATCTGGGGTGCGCAGGGGTCTCTAGTATGGATGTTACCTCCGACAGTGGCAAATTGCAACTTAGTGCTGTATATCCGATGACAGACAAAAACATGGACAATCATGGAAACAACGAGTTCAGAAAGTGACAAAACCAAACACCTTGCTATACCAAAGTAAACGTAAGGTGGCTGCCAAACTGGGAAACCACACACTACGGGGAACACACAATGACACCAAGAATAATTTCCACCTACAGATAAAGGGAATATTGACTTCCCCCTACGCTTGATCAAAGCTGTAGGGAGTCTTAATTACCAGAGGGTCTCAGTATTCCTGGGTCCACTTGAACTCAGCCAAAAGCTCCTTCCCTCAGAGAGGTAACTTTTAAACAAGGCGGGAATAAACAATGTGGAGAAACAGCCAATCAGAGCAAGCGCACGGAAAAAAGGTGCAATAAACTCAAACCCTAACAGCTTCCTGCTGTCTAGACCAAACTCTCAGAGGAATCTCATCTTCTCACAGTCCTGTGTAACATTTGTGCACCAAAATAAAATGTGAATGTGAAGGTGTGATAGACTGTCCGTACTACCCTAAGTTGATGGAGAATTGCTGCGTGTTTAGCTCCCTTAGACTAATTAAGAATCATCAGTCACACCTCACATAATGCACAAATTAAAAATAAAATAACATGCTATGGGAAATGCAAAAAACAAGCCCAGATTCAAAGAGAAACAGGGCTTAAATAGAGAGGCACACAGCTGACCTTGATGAGATGCATGCAGCTGACCTTGATGAGAAATCAAACCCTATGTGGCAGACAATTGGAATCAGTTGTCAACATGAGGGCATTGATGACCTAATCGCCATACATTGCCAAAGTGAGATTAATTACCAAAATAGGCAGGAATGTGACATTGGTGCAAAAAGGTAGTGCCTGGAAAACCTTGCTGAGTCCAGCCAAGAACCATGACAGGATCAAAGGCCTGTGATGCCTATAGGACTACGATGCAGGTCGGATTGTTGTTCTCTGCCTATTCTATTCTCACCAACAGAGAAAGTACTTGGTTTTTTTACTTTCTTTAAGCACATACTAGCATTGTGTACTTTTAAGTAGGTACTCAAAGATCTAAATAAGAACCTGAACTTCTGACTAATCCCCAATTTGGAAGAGGAATTGGGAAAACATATTAGCTTTTCATTCTACTCTCCTTTTATGAGAAAACATCCCTGTGATAGAAACAAATATACTAACTGCCATGTGCATCCATGTTCAGGTTATGAACAGAGCGACTAAGAATGTTTAGCCAAATGGGCATGTTGTGTAGGTTGGGCCCCAATTGGAAGAAGAGATTCAAGCCAATTTCTTGGCCTGTTGTATAATGCTGGCCAAAAGTTGCTAGAATTGCCAATTACACATTCATATATAGTCTCAAAAAAAGGGAAAAACTTCCCTTGCCAGATTCTCTAGAGTGAGAGTATGCATCTGTGATTGAGACCAGGGCTGCATCACATGGGTCTTCCTGTTTGACTCAACTCATCAATCACAAGTGTGACCTCCACCCTCCTGTAGATAATGTGTGGCAGCCGTTTTCTCCTACAGGTTCACGCTCAGTATTTGAACCACTCCATGCCCCAAGAACCATTCTGGTAATGTGTGTACCATGCTGTGATCAATTAACTGGATGGCAAAAATGAAGAAATGGGATGATTGATTGATGAGGGGAAATTATTTTGTTGCCATGGAAACTAAAATAATTTCTTGCTGAAAGGCTGGACATTGTGCTGTTCCTCTCTTAAAAAAAAAAAATTCTTGCTCCACAAGGTCTGTGCTCTAGACATCTCCAGTTTTCTTTATTTGAGGGCACGAATAGGAACACATCTTCCATTTATGATTTGCCTATACACCTCTACCTTTTCTTTGTGTCAAATCTCATTAGAATTACCATGAAAGTGTGTCACAAATGTCCATTAGAAGAGCTGTTTACCAACCCGGGGAGGGGGTATGGGTGGAGGCGTTCCCTTCAACTTAACCAGTACACTAGATCTCTGCATATATTTAAAATAGGACATAGGAGTATCAGAAAGTACTTTAGTGAGGGGAGTTCTACCTACAACCAACAAATAGAGGGATTAGTTCCCTTAATAAATGAAAGTGTTTTTGAAACCTGCAGAGGAGATTCTCTCTGATGGAAATGCAGGTCCCTCAGGGAGTAGTGAGGACCAAGTGCCTTAGTGCAGGTACATCCCTCTGAGCACCTGGGGTCTCTTTCGAACCTTAAGAGCTGTAGCATCTTTAAAAAAATCAAATCACCTTGTTAATAAGGAACTGAATTAGCGGCTAATGGAAGCCTCTGTAAAAGTGAGGTTAGGATGTGGATCGCTAATGCGGCTCTACTTAAAGACATGCTCCAGGGGGCTGGTGGCTTAGATCCAGATTCTTATTTGCCCTGGAATGCCCCCTTATTGAACAGCAGCAGTATTCAGGTGTGCACTGGTCCTATTGAGCAGGGTTAAAGGCTTGCCCAATTATATGTTTCCAGCATAAGGTTCCTCACAACATCCTTGTTATTAATAATTTTCCTTCATTTGTCATTTGTTCCAAACATCTGATCTTTTTTTACGTGGATGAACTGTATGCGGCAGAAATGTTTCTCCATGAAAGTCATTTTGACATTTTCGGAAGCAAATACTGTATGTATGTGATAATTAAAATTAAAAAGATTATATTTCTGTAAAAATTGTTTTGTTTGCCAAAAAGAGCAATGCCAACAGAAGAAGAGGTAAAGTCATTATTGTCATTTTTGTTCAGTAAATACCCATTGAGAATAGAATGCCTTCAGTTCAGTTTGAGTAGTTTGGCAAACCAGATTGTTATTTTCTTTCTTTTATACAATTGTTTGCACAATGAATACTGAGCTCAAATGTTTAGCAGATCCAATAAGGTATCAGTTTTGAATTCATTTGACAAAAACAATAGGCTGTGTAGTGTCTGTTAAAGTTATAAACATACTGATTGCTTACTTACACCTGAATTAAGCTACAGCCCTGTCTTTGTTCTAGTGTGATTTAGCACTTTGGTTCTCCATGTGAAGGAGCTGTAACTGTAGTTAAAAAAAAACCCATTTATGATATAAAGATATTTTTATACCACTTATGATATGTGATTTGCACATTAATTTACATCTTATCTGGATAGTTAGCAATGTTCTACAGATCTACCATTTAACTTTTTTCTTGTTCTTAAAATGGAACAGGCAGTGAATAAGGAGTTGTAGCATTAATAATAAGTCATAGATCCTTGATAGTTTATCCACATTTCCTGCAACTACACCTAATTTCTTAAAACTAGAAACACAGAATGTAAAACAGTTAACTGAAAATATAACATGGCATTCAAAACCATTTCCCCTCAAAATTGCATTTTGCTTTCAAATTACACACACAAGCATGAAATGAATAGATCTAACTGAACACCAGTTACACACTGTGGTGATAAATGAAAGTCACTATTATGTTATCAGTATGCTCTTGCTCTTTAAGTACAGTCATTTTTACAGTAGTGTGTTGTTCCATTTACAGAATTTACAGGACTACTCAAATATAAAAGGAAAACAGTGGGATTTTCTTTCCAAATTACAGAACTATATGCAGGTGACATAAAAGAAAAAAGAAACAGCAGATATTCACAAGACTGGAATGAAACACAAACACAAACACACAAAGAAAATGAATCATTGAAGGTCCTGCCTTTGCTCTTGATCAGTCCAGAGACTTTCATCTAGATCAGAAGCTGTGTTCCCTCTGACCAAACAGCAGGGGAATATGTTCATGTGCCATGATGGAGCCACCCCTGACATGACTGTCTCAGTATATGCCTACATGCCTCTTCCAATGCTTGTCAAGGCGTATGGTCATAGAGGTTTTGGCTGTACTCGTTCCACTACCATATCAAGAATACGCATCTCTTTTGCAAAGTGAATATGAAAATGTTGGTTTTCATCAAACCAGTCGAGGACCACTGGAAATGTATGTTGCATCAAATTACAATGTACGGTACATAAGCTATACAGGCCCATCTTTTTTGTTGACCAGCAGGGATAAGACCCTCATTGAAAGTGTAAAGGGAAGCGAGTTGTTGAATACTGGATTATGGGCATGGTAATGGAGGATCTCCTGGCTCCTGATGGCTGCACAGAGAGTGATATTTTTTATACAATGGCTTGGTGGACAATGATGCTCCTTCCATGTATCCTACAATTTGGAAAATCAAACATAGTCTTTACAAAGAAAATGTACTTGTGTGGAATAGGGATTATATGGACTTCAAACATCCCCAGATCAACAGTATAACATTAACGGTATGAGGAATATACACAGTGAAAAGTAACTGTATTTTTTTTAAGTTCTCTCAAAGAGGGAAGCGTCAGTCTTATTTTGCTAACAGCTAAAGGCTACTGACTGCTAACAACAGATGTATCGGTTAGCCGGTACTTACAGTTGCAGCCACACATTGCTGAGGATTACAGCACACGCATGCTTGATTGCACATATATGTAGCAGAGGTCTTTCACTCTTTCAGAGTTATTCTGAAAGGGTGACACATTAGTCGGCTTTGTTTGGTTTCCAGAATGATTATTTTATTCATGCTACACCATTTTTGCTACAGCTCAAATTCCAAATGCTTATTTAATGATTCAATGAAATAGTGTTTGGACTGTGAGAATGATTGTGGCCAATTTACACTTGAAGTTCATCATTTTGAATGGCTATGTTTTCCATGTGAACACCGTGGATTGCATTTATGAGGATTGTAACTGATAAAAATACTTTTTATTGTATATTTTTAGTAGAACAAATTTGCTATTTAATCAATTTTTAGCTGAGCAAATTCAAAGTATAGAACAGTTAGCTTCTAAAATGAGGGGTAAAGGTTCATCTTTTGTGAGAAACTGGGCTACAGGGCTGAGTGTGGAAAGGCTGCATGATGTTTACACAAGAGCAACATTGTATGACCTAATTTCTTTTAATATATTTGGCTGTGTTTGAGGACAACCATTGGTGTGCACTACTGATTTGTTTCTTCTTTTATGTATTATTATTATTATTATTATTATTATTATTATTATTATTACATTATTACTGTACTTTTTATGGAATCACTACGGATATTTCACTATTACAAAATAGAGTGTAAGAGATTTCATTTTATTTTATTTTTACTATAATGAGTGACAATAAATAAAGTAAAATAATAATAATAATTTTGTGAAGTGTTATAGTTGATAATGAAATGCATGTGAAGTGTTATAGTTGATAATGAAATGCATGTGAAAACAAGTGATATGTGCTGAGTCTTATGAGACCTAAGTTTAGCTCATTAGGTTCATAGGACCAGTTATCCAGTGTAAACAAGTTGGAAAAACTATGCAGAATATTGAGCAGGGTGTCTTGTCAGCACAGCTTGTAATGTGGCAGAGCCTACCAGTGTCTGGAATTCTGTAGGAGGAATATGACAGCATCCACCCACAAGAAAGTCAATCACCCCACACTTAGTTGATGGAAGAGGAGAATGCTGTCACAGGTGTCATTCCACAAAATCTGATTAATCCTTGATTGGGTTCAGAACCGGTAACCGGTAAGACCATGACATATGGATAACATCAATGTCATGCTCATCAAATCTTTGGGTGGCTACTCATGCTCTGTGGATTGAGATCTTCAAAGAATCTCCTCTGCAGGAAAAAAATGCTTCTGTATTGGTGAAAACCATCACTCTATACTATAAAGAAACATGTCACATTGACCTTGCTTTTGAAGGATGTGATTTCAGCAACACCGTGCCAGGACAATGCAATTCATACCATTGTTTCTGTTCACTGTCTATAACATTCACCATGTTTTTTTTCTATGGCTTAATGATATCGACTGGGGCTCGTTTCTTGTATTTGTGGGTGAAAAATGCCTGGAATGTTTTCTGTGACTTTGGCGTATCTCATTTGGAACAACAAGAATGTCTTGTGAACATAGCTATCTCATCAGCAAGTGTTAACCAAACCTTCGGCTGAAATGTTTCCAAATCTGAAAACATATTGTGTGAGCAGGACTGGAGTACTGTGGGTGGGCTGTAATGCTTAGTAATTAGCCATACCTTCATCCAGGGAGCGAGGGTGTATTTCAGTTGGTAGAGTGACGTTAAACCTTATTACTCAAAAACAACTGCCAGACTGTAATAATTCTCAGGTGAAGATGCAGTATAACTGCATCTTAGCTAGTTGCTTGAAGAAAGGAAAGGATCCTTTGGAGGATGCATCTGACAAACTATATTTTAATAATGGGACCAACCAAGAACTTGGGAATTTTACATTTGTGAAAAAAATAAAACTGGTGAATGAGAAGTTTGGGAAAAGTAATCATTTATTGAACTGAAATACCCACCAACAGCAAATTGCTACTAGGGCATTACTCGGTTAAATAAATTATTTTGTGTGAAAACAAATGGTTTTCCCTTGCAATTTTCTTGTAGAAATTTTTCCAAACATCATTAGTGCCTGAATTCTTTATTGCAGAGGTTATTTTCAGATATCAAAGAGCTGGGCTATCAGAGCTCATGAATAAGTGTTTATGTGTGTATGCATGTGCATTGTCTGTTTGAAAACATAGCTTTTGTGTAAAGTGGGTAGTGCATACCTCCCCCTATTTACTTGCTTCACAACCTATGCAAGAGGTGCATTCCTACGGCATGGTTTGACAAAGAAAGTGATGATGTTGGGCATGCTTAAATAATTAATTAAGTTTCTGGTGCAGTCATTAAAAATGTGCAGTTGGGCCATGGGATTGCATTAATTTCTGTTGTACTTTGCATGTGCAGTCTTGTCTTCATCTGTCAAATATAATTAGCATATACACACTGGAGCCAGAGTACTGCATGGGGTTATTAAGCATAGACCCAGAAACCAGTTTTAGGGGTTTGGGTTTACTTCAAAAACAGTGCGCATAGCTGAGACACTATAATGAGAGGCCTTTGAAGGTCACAGCTTTATGCTATTGGCAATGCCAGCTATAGTTCAGTATCACCACTATCAATGGCAGCTGCTGCAGTAAAAGAATTTGGATTGAAAATCCATTGCTATGATTTATATATAGATCTCTTGTTCATAATTTGCTTAAAATTTTAGCAGACTTCATCCAACAACATAATTTATCAATGAGCTTTGCAACTGAAAACCAAAGTGTGTTTAAAGATGAGGAGCATAATTACTCTGGGTATTCCATTTTTTTTTTTGTAGAGAAGAGAAAACATATGTAAGAAAAAGGATGTGAACCCTTTACCCTTTAATTACCTGTTGTTCTGCATGAATTGGTCATAAAATGTGATCTGATCTTTATCGAAATCTTTATCTAAAAACAGAATGCACTTGAGCTAATACACAAACAGTTATACTCTTTGGCTCTAGTGTGAACGGATCTCTTGAGGTCATTCTATAGCATCTCTATTGGCTTAAGTTCTGGGCTCTGACTTGGATTTTCTTTTTTTGAAGCCATTCTGTAGTATATTTACTTTGTTTAGGGTTATCGTCCTGCTGCATCACCCAACTGCTACTGAACTTCAGCTGGAGGACAGCTACCCTGACATTATACTTTAAGATACCTTGATAAACTCATTTTCTCCTTAATGATGGCAAGTTGTCCATGCCGTGAAACAACAGCCCCAGTCACGATGCTCTCTCTACCATACTTCATCATTGGGATGATGTTTTCATGTTGGTACGCAGTGCCATTTTTACACCATATAGTGCTGTGTGTTCATCCTGAACAATTCAACCTTGTTTCATCAGTCCACAAAATATTTTCCAAGTACTGTTGTGTGAAGTTCTAGGGGGAGTAGCTACAGTACTAAATTGTCTCCATTTATAGACAATTTGTCTAATTGTGGACTGATGAATATTTAAATGTTTTAAGATTATTTTGTAACTTTTCCCAGTTTTATTCATATAAAGAATTCTTGATCGTAACTCTTTTGAGATCTCTTTTTGTGAGGCATGGTTCACATCAGCAAATGCTTTTGTGAAAAGCAAACTCAAAAATGTTTTGAGTGTTTTTTATAAGTTAAAGTAGCTCTAACCCACACCTCCAATCTTGTTTCATTGATTGAACTCCAGGTTTGCTAAGTCCTGACTCCATTTAGCTTTTGTTGAAGTCATTAGCCTAGGGGTTCACATACTTTTTCCAACCTACACTTTGATGTATACAATATGGACAAAACAGATGGTGTTTGTTCATTATTGTAACTTAATATATGGTCTGATCTTCATCTAAGACAAATTTAGACATAAATGCAGGTAATTCCAAATGGTTCACTTACTTTTTCTTGCCACCGTATACACAGTATATGATATATATTCAAGTGTAAAAATTAAACAAAGGTGAATTATGAATGAAATTACATAAGATGTAAATGCAGGAAGAGTGGGGTCGTGTAAGGGCAGCTCAGGGAATGAGGAGGAACACAGGAAGACAGAGACGCGTAAAGATGAAGCGAAGGCCGACAGAAGGCTCCAGATGAAATGGATACAGACGATAACAGCGAGCCAAGGGCTCAGAGCCAGAAAGTGTGACGTGACAGAAGGGAGTTTAAGAGTATCTGGTGTTCGCTGTACCCATCTCCCTTTGGTACTCCCGCACCAGACACTGACTGCAAGTCCTAAACCCCAACCAACCCCCCCCCCTCCCCACACACACACACACACACACACACACATACATACAGGTGGGGGGGGGGGGGGGGGCAATCTGTGAGGCAACCTGATTTTGGGCAATGGTGCAGTTGTTTGAGTGACATCACAATTAAAAGACCATCTGCGCTCAAATAGCTTTCTTTGTTTTGTTTTTTTGTGTGGGGGCAGCCTAGAATACCTTTGTCTCTAACTGACTGACATGTACATTGTTAAAACGTGCACGCCTGAGATGGCTTATGCAGTATGAATGATGTAGGTTCTGGGACAGTAGATTCCGAATGCTGTAACAAGATCGCAGAGCAAACGACTATGCTGAGTCGGCTTACACTTAAAGTCCATATTAGCTAGCTAGAAGTAGGCAAGCAATTCATATAACAGTAGAAATTGCAGTAAAAATATTAGCGTCACAGTTAAAATTACATAGCGGTCTTTTAATTTGAACACCGTAAGTACTATACAATGCTTTTCTTCATCAATAGCTGGCAGTTTTTCGAGTAGTCCACAGGTATCTCGCTTAACAGATAATGTGGAAATATTTGCGAGCTATTGAGTTTGCTGTTGCAAACCTTAGCTAGCTAACTTGCTTCCTTGCTTATTAGGTTTTATCTGAGAAATTGTTTTATATACCGTTAGCTAATTGTTATCTTCTATAGTTTGCTAGTCTTGATTCCATGTTATCAGGGTAACTGTAGCTTTCTTAGTTAAATGGGGTAACCTCAGCTAAGTTGGCTACCACCTAGGTTAGGCTAGGTGGTAATAAAAGGTTCTATTCACCTCTGTTCTACCAGCACATAGCAGAAATCATTCAATAAGTCCCATTCATTACCCCAAAAGTAAAGCCATTTACCTAATTATCTCTAAAATCACCCTTATTTCACAAACATCTTCTGTAGTGATGTGAAGTGGCCTATTGAGATAGAAATGCTTCAATGAAGGAAGTATTTCTATGTCAGCAACCAAAAAAGTGAGAGAGGGTCCAGTTCCACTTCTGCACTGACAGGCATCTCATACAGTTCCTGCCACACATACTCCCCCTTAGCTACATCAGGGTCCAGCTAAACCAGGCATAGCTGATTCCGAGTGTTATGTACAGTTCCGAAGACCCAAATACAGACCAAGGAGTATCCAAAAACATAGTCTTTATTCAGTCCAAGTCACAAGCCAAGAGATCACAAGATAGGGTGCCAAATCGAATGCAAAAGAAAAGTAATAAACAAAAGCAGGGTCAAAATCCAGGACATCAGAAGGCTGAGGTCGATGAAAGAAGAAGAATAAAGTCCAAAACCAAATAAACAGATGTGCAAACAAATCAAAGGGGCTAGGCAAACTCAAAAATCAGGCAAAGGGTGTTTTTAAGGAATATCAAATTAACAGGCCTACTGGGACCTCAGCTCTGAATATTGATCAACGCTCTGACAAAGGTACTAGCAGAGACTGGGGTTTAAATACATGAAGGGAAGTGACATACGAGGCAGGGCACGGGAGTGAGGAGGGCTAAACAAATAAACAACAGGTGAGGAACATAATTGGGTAGTAATACAATAACAAGGGGAAACGAAAACGCGGACTGGAAACACACAGACCCACATGTAATAGAGCTGAATCAAAGCAAGTAATTAGTGATAGAATAGAGAGGCGGAGTTACAGAGCAGAATCGAAACTGGAGATGACATTAGTAAGTTAGTTACGTGCTTAAATCTAAATTACCCTAAACTAGTGACTGTTAGTTAATTAGTTAGACAGACAGTTAGTGCATAAATATGATTAGTACTGTACAATATCTATGTTAGTCATTATTAGTAAGTTTAGTGCTATACAACATGAAATAGTGAGAAAGCAGGAAGTAAGAAAACGCGAGACTGAGAAGCAATCGCTGAAACCCGGAAATAGTGAGACAGGGGAGTGACTATGGCTTGGAAAAACATACAGACACAGACATAACAAAGGATGACGAATGCAATGAACTGTAATGGATAACAATAAACCAATCCATATGAAATAATCATAAATAACAAGAATAACAAATAAACAGACTGAAAATCAGAAACATTACACCGGGTTTCAGTTTCATGTCACTTGCCTTGTATTTTTACTCACAGAGGTTTTCACACAGCATCTGAAACATATTCAAAAATGTTAAACATTTATAATGAAGATGCAGAACCTTGTGAAGCATTATCCAAATAGAGACAGCTGTCCATTTAGCTATTGCAATGCTTTACTTTGTGGAGCCACTTCATACACACAGCTCCCTAATGTATATTCAAACTGTGCAGTGTTTAGAGTGGGGGAATATTCATTTTGATTCTTATTCCATTATTCATATCAGCAATGAAATTGTACAAGGAAGTTGTGAAATGGAGCGGGATCCTGTCCATAGGCTGAGGCTCAAATGCAGTTGCAATGTTTTTGCAGTGTTCATCACCTAATTAAAAAGCTGACTGGTGCCACAGTGAAGTACATCATGGCAAAGAAAAACAGGCTTAGCATTAATTCAACTACCAAATTATTAATCTTCACACAATTTTGAAGGCATTACAGTACGTCTGTTACGTTCTACAATTTTTTTATTTATAAAATAAACACAAATGATTAGAATACAATTGAAGGTACTGCATGAATCGTCCAACAACAATCTAACACACAGGGATTTTGCCGTTATGAACGATTAACACCCACACTGAAACGAAACGGTATTACAGGAAAAACTATTCCCTGGAAGGATATAGTTTTAACAAGCAGCCGTATCACTCTAATTGCCAAGGATTGGTATGCCACTGCTGAAGTTCATGCAATACAGTGTTGAAGTTGAAACCAGTGATAAATAATGATAAATGCTCAAGCAAACATTATGAATAGTATTCCCGTGGACTATATACATTTTAGTTGGTATATTTTACTCCACATCATATTGTTTTAATCAGTAAATGTGACCTTTATTAATTATTAATAATTTGTTTATTAATTAAATTAACAAAATTCCAGCTTTGGTATATGAAGGAATTTTAAAGATGAAATGTCTAGGCGTTTGTACTACGTAGTCATTGCCCTTGTTGCCAAGAGCATCTTTCTAAACTTCAGAATGCAAATAACAAGTTTTACACTTACACACAAGAAGTAAGTTTGCCGAATTTTGTGTTATGACTGTCACTCAGACCTGTACAGTGCTGGAATTATCCAGTGAGAGTAGGATTCAGATTTATAGAAAACACATATGAATTTTGTAAAACATTGAGTTAATTGGTGATTTCGCTTTTAAAAGTTTTACCCTTGGTAGTCAGACTTTGCAAAAACTATTAAAAACTACAATGTCTAACATTTCCCATAGGTATCCTTAATGCTTTGTATTATTAAACCCATTACATATAGAACTTTACTTATTAAAACATACACTCAGTAAAATTTGTACTCTATTTTGTAAACCATTGTGCTCAGTTTACCAATCCATACCCTTAGATTTTCAATCTATGCATTTGGTTTGTACCCTCAATTTTGCAAAGGCAATCTGAATGCATGGATTCCAAAACTAAGAGTGTGGTTTTCCGTGTTGTGAGGCAGGGCTGGGGGTGGCTCATATGGTGAACAGACAGCACAACTCGAAGAAACAGTTGGCTAAAAGCCTTTAATTAGAGAAAAACCTTGAACACAAACACAACAAAGGAACAAAAGGCCAACCCCAAAACACAAGAAGAAAGAGAAATAGCAAAATTGCAAAAATATATATTTTACCATGCAGCAGTGTCCACTGTATGGCTCAAAACCCTAGCTGTCTCTTAACTCAAAAACCCAGGCCTCTTGTAGCCATCGTAACGAGGTAATTGACCTGCATGAAGGACTGCCTGGTGGTTAGCACCATACCTTACCTTCCTGGCACCACAGTGTTTCAATTGTTTTTTTTAACCTACTGCATGGTCATGGGTGATCCTCTAGAGTAATATTCATTCTTCCACACTAAGATTAAAGAACAGAAACTTTTAACAAGGACCAAAGTGATTTAAAATACTCTATCCATCTGAGATGGACAAATTAAGATTTCCATTAGGATGGGAGGCACAGAGAGTAGGATGGATTTACACTGATGAGCCAAAACATTATGACCTGTCTAATATGCTGTTGGGCCAAAACAGCTCGATTCATGGACTACAAGACCTCTGAAGGTGCCCTGTGGTATCTGGCACCAAGACATTATCAGCAGATCCTTTAAGTTCTGTGTACCTGGTCCACAATGATGTTTAGGTAGGTGGCATGTGTTAAATTGATGTCCACATGCATGTGTAGGGCATTTTACATAAGTGCGCCTCTCTACAGACCCCCAGAAGGAAACAGACTGTGATTACCATGTTGACACAGGGTCAGCCAGGTTTAGGGAAAAGACAGTACTTGTCAATACAGGTCTATTGCTCCCATCATTGTGTTGTCTCTGTGCAATTCTGCCACCTCAGTGGAATGCTCCCAAAACTGTTAAGTTGAAATAGATAATGCGTTTTCCACATACAGTGTTTGGTGTCTTTAGATAGCTAATGTAGTGGGAAATAGTTTGGTGTCATTAGTGGTGTAGTACACTAGTTTCTAAATAAAGATCTTGAAATACCATTTAGAAATAAACCACAAGTTACCTGTGGGTCAGCATCCAGCTGGTTAACCTTTGTTAACCAACAAAGGTTGACCAGGTTTGTTAGATGTACAGAGATAACATCAGCAGGAACATTGTTGTTACCGCCGTCTTGTCATTCTTTATTTGATGATTTGTTGTTTTCCTGTAAACCCTGGGTATAAAGAGGGAAACATGGAATGGATTGAGGAGACTCGCTAATACGACCTCCTGTGCACCATTTGCGTATAGCCATTCATATGATACCTTTCCAAATTGACATTCTATTTCTGCATTGCACATTGTTAAATAAATGACATTCATTTTAACCTACATCGTCTTGACTCGCACAACTGCACACCTAGCAGTTTAGAGTCCAAATGGACATAGATAACTAAGGATACCTGCACCCTGTAGTCACTCTCCTAAACACTAGTGCCGTCACAAGATACATAATTGTATCATTCATCATACACAGATAGATAGCGATCTGTTAGAAGAGAAGAGTAGTAAAACTAATCTTTTGGGGTCAGATAAACAAGAAAACATTGAATTAGCCCTATTCCAGTAGCGCCTGGTCAGACTACACGCTTCCTCTTTGCCTCTCAGATACTTCCGCTTTTTGCTGTATTTGGGGGGGATCCTACAGTTGGTGACCCTGATGTGATACGTTCTCATCCACGCCTGACCCGTGTCAACTGTGAGGTTCCTACACATGTCTGGACTCAGGGTTTTCCAGCAGAACATTGCCCCAAACATCACCCTCCCTCCACTCGCGTGTCTGCTTCCCACAATGCATCCTGGTGCCATCTCTTCCCCAGGTAAACAGTGAGTATGTACCCGGCCATCCACATGATGTAAATGAAAAAGGGACTCATTGGACCAGGCAACCTTCTTCCATTGCTCCAAGGCCCAGTTCGGACACCCGTGTGCCCATTGTGGGTGCCATTTAACGGTGGAGGTTAGGGTTAGGGTTAGGGTTAGGGTTAGGGTTAGGGTTAGGCTTAGGGTGAACATAACAGGGTTGGAGTGTGCGTGTTCTGCAGGCTGCAGAGTCACTTTTAAATGACGTTGCCTCAAAAGATTTGGATGGTTCAGCTCTTCGCCTTCCTTTCTAGCTGCTTATTCATAAGGAATCGAGAAAAGGAACAAAGGTAATGAACAAGAAAGCATTTTGAAGACGATGACTGCAGCCTGGGCTCTTTGTCTCTGTTTAGGTAAGTTCACCAACGAGTGGTCATCCATCCTGCTGGTAAAGGTTGCACCCACAAGGCCATCAGTGGGCAGGGAATGCTTAGTATTAAACACTCGTGTTTGACTGGAATGGGCCCAAAGGGGATATTATATTCTCCAGCATTGCACACTGCACAATTTTGAAATTATTGTGTTACCTTCACACAAAATAGCCTTTAGAGAGTATTACCAAGCAGTGACATTTTCTTGAAAAAAAAGGCAGGATTCAGACCTTGACTGTGCTTTGGTTTAGCGTTCATCTTTGTACTATTTATTGATTTATTTATTTATTTTTGCTGGAAGTAATGCTCCCTATCATTTAAAATTAAGTACAAACATTTTTAATTCCATACACTGTCAACAGGCACAATACTACAGTCTGCTTAGATTACACTCTGCTCTTCATGCTGGCAGTCACTGCATATGAAGGAGGAATTTTTATAAACAATGTACAATACATATGCAATAGCACAATAGCACCCCCTCTGGATCTGCAATCTGCCAGCATCTGTACTGAAAAGGATAAAACAAGTTGCACTTTTGAACTCAAAATGGATAAACTCTTTGCTAATATGAGAATCATTACACCCCACAATTACCACATCCTACAACAATCTTGTTGTGAAACATTCACTTAGAATATGGGCTCGACTGAATTAATTTATTTGATTGTTTAACCGTGGAAACCAATAGAAACTAATTTTGCCGTGATCGATCAATTATTTGCACAACTGAGTGATTGATTGTTCAATCAATGAAATGAGTGGCCACTTGAAGTTAAATGTGTACCATGAGAGGTGAAATTAAACATTCAAGGGTGAAGAGTGTTCCTCTGACCACAGTGTAGCAGGCCAGCCTCAGGCCTGAAGCAGGTAGGCCGCTCTCAGGCCATAGAAATGACAGATCAGACAATTACCACTGGTACATTTACATAAGTCAAAAGGCTTATTTTCAGTGTTTTTGCTTGTTCTGTGCCCACTTGTCACATAAAATACAATTTTAACATCATTGTATAAATGTTTTATTTATTTATAATTCAGTAATTCACTGTGTTGTTTGTTTGTTTGTTTTCCCGCCCTCTTGACCGGATCTCTCTTGTAAAAAAAACATTTTAATCTCAATGTTTCTTGACCTGGTTAAATAAAGGCTGAATAAATAATAATAAAAAATACCAGAAGCCTGTTAAATAGGCTGAATAATGTTAACATTCAGACATCAACTTGCTGCGGGACACTTGTATGTGGAATGAATGCCAGTGAACATGCATCCTATACACGATATTGAGAGACCTGAAGAATGCTGGATGGGATTTTGAGAAAGTTAGTGGTTGACATAACCAGAAGGTCATAGGTTTAAGTCCTCGGTGATGCACCCTCAAGCAATATACCCAACCTGGATAGCATTAATAAATACCCACCTGTATGAATAAATAAATATCCAGAACAATATAAATGGGCATGAAAGGGTTAAAAAGGAACACTGATGTTTGAGGCGTGTCTTAAGCAGCTGAAACAGAAACTTCATGGACCATGAGCAAACCTGAAGCACGCATAATTAACAGTATAAGAGTTGAACTTGTGAAAACTAAATTGACGGGGCTTTGTTCTTCGTCCAGAGAGCCTGCGAGGTCATCTTTGGGTGTAGTGCCTTCGTAGCAAAGACAAGGTTTGGAGATTAGCGGGGATGCTGGGAGATGATCCCCTCATTACATTCACGAAGGCAGAGCTGAGCTACCTGAAGGTTAACGGACAGGCCAGGGACAAAGGCTGCAGGCAGGCTCCAGGACTCACCTAGCCTCCCAGCCACACTGGTTATGCATTCAATTATCAGAAAGGGCAAGGCCAGAACACATGCTAGAAAAAGCACAGCGCAATTCATGCAGTTTGGTGCTCTGGAGCAATGCATAATTTTAATAAGCTTTGAAGTAAATTGGACTTTCTCTGTTGTGCAGCTGGTTTTGAGAAGTATTAAAATAAAAAAGGTTAATATTTGTGGTTTATTACAAATGAATGGTCTGGTGGAGATTTGAGTGTTTGAATGTAAATACGAGCCTCACAAGTAGCTTAATCTTGTTTTAATAAAGTGTGTTTGTCATTCGCAACAGACAATTTGATTGAAGTTTTTATGAATCCACATTTATTGCAACACACTGGATTCTCTCAAATGATTTGGAATGGCTTGTTTTGCTTCTTGTGATTCATATGTTTTTTCTTTCCTCCAAAGCAGATGTGTGTCTTTACTCCCTATGATTAAATTCAATGTTGGTAGCTGTAATGCAATGAAATGGAAATTATTTTTGTGACAGAGATGGTAATATAAGTCAATGGTAATGCAA
Organism: Conger conger; assembly: GCF_963514075.1. Classification (NCBI taxonomy): domain Eukaryota; kingdom Metazoa; phylum Chordata; class Actinopteri; order Anguilliformes; family Congridae; genus Conger; species Conger conger. The sequence goes on along the minus strand of NC_083776.1, from coordinate 30,381,048 downwards.
TGAAGCTGAAATGATTCTGGAGATGGTAATGGTAATAAATGTAATTAAATTGTAATGATATTAATGGTAATGTAATGAAAAGGGTAATGCTTATTAATGTGTTGCATGCTGTTTTGAAAGTTCCCACATAGTAAATCGTGCCACTAATATTAAAAATAAACACCAATTTATTAAAATATACACCAATTTATTCATTTATACTCGATGCCCATTGTTCCCCTTCTCCTTCTCCTCCAGCCATTGTAAGGAGTATTGGATTTGTGCCAGTTCAGGAGCATTTTCTAACAATTAAATGTTTTCTTCTTGCATTTTAAAATGACTAATTACAGTAGTGACAACAATTATTATTACAATTCAATATAGGAATTAGGACATTTGGATGAAGGATATGAAAGAACAACCAAAATGTCTTTGCCGTATCTATTTGCAGTTGTTATACAGTTACATATTTCTGTATAGCTTTTTACGGCATTTGAGAATGAAACATCTTTTGCAATGTGAGTGCTGTGTGATGTTATATTTCGTGTCGTGTTATATTATGTAATGAACTTTCAGACACAGATTTATACGGACTAGAAATCCCAGGGGAGGAGCCAAAAATGTGACAAAAATAAAGCAACAGAAGGAGAGGATGGTCTTCTGGGACAGAGAGGAGAAATATGGTCAGATGAGTGTGTTGTCCTGAGTGGACTTGGCAACATGTTCTGGACAACAGCACATAATAAAACCTCACTCATACAACAACACATAATAAAACCTCACTCATACAACAACACATAATAAAACCTCACTCATACAACAACACATAATAAAACCTCACTCATACAACAACACATAATAAAAGCTCACTCATACAACAACAAATAATAAAATCTCACTCATACAATGGCACATAATAAGATCTCACTCATACAACGGCACATAATAAAATCTCACTCATACAACGGCACATAATAAAATCTCACTCAGGATAAAATCTCACTCATGCAACAGCATACTGGATAAAATCTCACTCATACAACAGCATACTGGATAAAATCTCACTCATACAACAGCATACTGGATAAAATCTCACTCATACAACAGCATACCGGATAAAATCTCACTCATACAACAGGTCACCCAAACAGTTTGTGTCCATAAGGCAATTTGAACGCCAAAACTAAAACAAAGCAAAACAGGAGAATGTGTGTCAGAACGGTGATATCAGGATTTGGGGATTCTGTTTAATTTGGCTTAATATTACACCTCTATGGTGGTATAGACATATAGTGAACCAATATAGTGATATAGTACTTTTAAATTGATATATGGTATTATAGATTTTTTAAAGGAATATCTGTACTAAATGGATACATGCCCAGAAGAGAGAGACAATTAGACAATTATACAGTTCTTGGAAAGAACCTCACCTTTCAGGAACATGATTTTACTGTAATGCATATATTTTTTACATTTACTGGAAAATATTTTCACTGTAATGTTAATGGACCTTTCATACTTACAGGAATATGTATTGTAACAGCAGTTATTATCCTGTTTTGCAGAAGGACCGCACTGCATATTTTAAGGATTTTCATTTTTTCACCTTCAAATAACATTAAACAAGGAAAGAGTAGCTTTCCGTTTTATAGGGTTATAAAAAAGACATACAAAAGTGATTTGTTTCTGAAGTTGGATGTAACTTTGGATTAGGCCCCAGCTCCCTTACAGAAATGTTGTCAAACTACAGCACTTGAAGCTTCCACAGATAATCAAGGACAGGATGATTAAACGCACACAGAACAAAACCGCACATTTTTCATTCACAGTAAACAGGAAGACAAATCCATAGACAAGTGAAATTTAGGTTTAGAATTTGAAGTATTTTTGGGCACTAAAAGCACACAGATTTTTGCTGATTATGTACACATTCAAAATTTATGGGAGTGCTGTCTTCGATATTTCCCTTGGATTTAATTTTGACAGCTCTTCCCAATGCAAACAGAGAGCTTCCCATAGTTGTGATTTAACAGCATGATTTCACAAATGATGTGTTGTAGTAGGTCCTTATTTGGGCAAAAGACCTGGACAGCTTTCAGAGCATTGGAAAACAGAGCAAAAGAGGAGGCAGGAGGAGATATGGAAACGTATATAAATATTGTCATGTAAAATTATGTTTTTAGATATAGCCTATATACACTCACCAGGTGTCTAATAAATACCTAATAAAGTATATATATATATATATATATATATATATATATATAATATACACTCACTGAGCACGTTAGTAGGTAGACCGGTACACCGGTAAATATTTAATCATCCAATCATGTGGCAGCAACTAAATGCATAAAAGCATTTAGGTTCAGCTGTTTTTCAGACCAAATGTTAGACTTTCTGATGTCTGTGACCTATCAACAACAAAGACCTACATGGCACAGCTGCTAGAAAGAACGATCACAACACAAAATTAGGCATTTGAAGTATGCAAAAGAAACATTGAGACGCCTGAAGCCTTTTGGAACAATGTGATTTGGACAGACAAATCCAGAATTTAAACAAAATTGGCCACCACCAAAGAAGCCTTCATAGAGAAGAACACCTTGCCAGCTTTTCATCATGGCAGTGAATCCATTCTTTTGGGTTGTGTGGCAGCTGGGGGGTCAGGAAATATTGTGCGAGTGGAAGAATGGATTCCCCCAAATATCAAGAAATTCTAGAGGCTAATTTCCAAAGGTCATTCCAGACATTGAAGTTGAAGAGAGGTTGGTTATTCCAGCAAGACAATGATCCAATGATCCAAATTAACCCTGAAGTGCCTCCAGGAAAGATAGATGAAGGTTTTGGAAAGGCCACCACAGTGCCCACACTGGATTATTATTGAAAATCTGTGGAGAGATCTCAAACCTGCCGTACATGCAAGGAGGCCGAAGAATATTTCTGAGCTAGAGGTGTTCTGCCAGGAAGAATGGAGAAAAATTCCAAAAGCTAGAATAGGAAGATTGTTAGCTGGCTACAGGTAGTGTTTACAAGCTGTTATAGACTGAGGAGGAGTACTAAATAATAGGGTTCCCAAATGTTTGCACAGGGCATTTTTGCTTTTTTTATTATTTTGAAATTGTAAAAAATCTAAATAAAAAGTAAGCTTGCTTTAAAATATGAAGAAATGTGTCATGTTTAACTTTGTACTATTTAGAAGTCAAGTTTGTTCATGTAGCTATTAATTCACTTTATGACCAGGGGTGCCCACATTTTTGCACACCGCTATAAGTCATCAAGGATCTAAGGTATCACATGAGCCTCATGCTTTGACCTCATATGAATTGTTTGATAACAAACATCCATCCATCCATCCATTATCTGAACCCGCTTATCCTGAACAGGGTCGCAGGGGGGCTGGAGCCTATCCCAGCATACATTGGACGAAAAGCAGGAATACACCCTGGACAGGTCGCCAGTCCATCGCAGGGCACACACACCATTCACTCACACACTCATACCTACGGGCAATTTAGACTCTCCAATCAGCCTAACATGCATGTCTTTGGACTGTGGGAGGAAGCCGGAGTACCCGGAGGAAACCCACGCAGACACGGGGAGAACATGCAAACTCCGCACAGAGAGGCCCCGGCCGGCGGGGATTCGAACCCAGGACCTCCTTGCTGTGAGGCGGCGGTGCTACCCACTGCACCATCTGTGCCGCCTGATTACAAACAGAAATAATAAGATATAAGATCAGAAAAAAACTAGGTGACCCCAAACTTCTGAAAGGTAGTGTACATAGAGAATGCCCAGCTCTTGCCAAAATTTCATTAGGGCAAGGGGCAGGCCACTAAGCCATATCAGTACCCCATTGTCTAACTCTGTGCATGGCCTTTTGGTGTAATGTGTTCAATATGCACTTATCACATGGCCTTGAAGGAAAAAGCACTCTCTGATGACATCATTGATCAATACAAGGCAATGGGTTGTGCTACCTCCACACTATCGATCTCCAACTTACATACATCCTCTAGCGCATACATTCTTCCACAGGCACAAAGAAAAAGAAGCTGACATTTGGTCAGTTATTATCTCTTCGCAGTCTGCTTTGATATTTACAGTCTCGCAGATATTTGGCGAGGATGCAGAAGCTTAGCATCCTCTACAGTCGCCTAATCAACATCAGGGGAGGGTTTTGCCATCTGGATTGCGGATTAATAGACCTTTATCTTTCCCTTGCTGAGGGATATCCCTTTTTATGGTAGTACAGTACATAGAAAAACAACACAGCATCACATTTTTATGGACACATAACAGAAGAATTTTTTTTCCCTGAGGATGAGCTTTCCTTAGTTAGCCATCTAATGTGTGCATGATCAGACTGCTGTCTGTAATTTAATGACACTCAAATGTGGAAGATATAGTCATATTTCAAACCATATGTTGTGCGCTACATACAGTGTGATGTGGTAGTAATCCCACCAAATACAATATAATTTACTTTTTGTAAGTTGTAAAAGTACATTTCAAAGTTCTGTTGTACTTGGCAAACCCAGTCTTCTAATGTTGCATTGTAATACAATTCCCATGATGCATTTCATCAACATCTCATAGATACCATTGACAATGACTTTGCAACACATGATGGAGCTTGAGACAAGGGAACATGTAGAAGCCTGCATAATCTATTCGAAGATAAAGTTTAAGAAAATTTGTAAACAGAAATATAGTATTGAACTAAAACCAAATTATCAATCAACTGAGGAAATAATATATGTTTAGTAAATTGAAATGTTACACATAATGGCAAGTTGCTTAGAGCATGAACTCAAAAATCTAATTGTCAATATCTTCAGAGCACTTGTCAGGCTGGGTGTATTAAACATATTGTGATATACTGCAGGTGTATTTTCTGGAGATACCAAAGATTCCTTTGCGAATCCTTACCATGGCGAAAACCAAACATCTGCATCAACAGTGAAAGAAAGGGTGAGGGAGAACAAGGGTTTGACTCATCCTTGGAGCCAGGGCTGCAAACTTTCTGATTCCAGAATAAAGATTGATTTACCAGGCATAGAGGCTCAAACTGACGCCCGTGACCACCAGCGAAAATCAATGGACGACTCAATGTAGGTAAATAAATAAAACCCAAAACAAACTGTCTTGTCTGTCTGATTCTGGGCTTTGAAAAGCAAGACTCTCTGTGGTTTTGGGGCATGCAATTTCACATGTCCAGCAATCAATTGCACAGGACTTTGGTCCTAATCTCTCCTCTTTGGAAAGCATGCCTCTCCCCAGGCATCAAACAGTAGACCACATAAGCTCCTGCACTCATTCTTTCAGAGTGTTGGTGTACCAGCTGAAACGGGTTTCTCACCCTTATGTATTCTGGCCTTCTTGTGCTCTCCTAGCAGGTTTACTGGGTATATATAATGTATAAATCCAATTTAATGGAGTTCACAGGTTTTTGAATCAATATTTCATGTTCATGGAGTGATGTGAAAAGACATTTCTATAGCAGTATTGCTAAATGCGTGTACAATTTTATTTCGCATTTTAAGGCTTTTTTTTAAGTCATGCTTAGAAATGAGTCTGTGTGACATTTATCCCACAGTCAATATATAGTTATTTTTTCACTTGGACGTATGAACACCCCAGTGTAAGAATAACTGGGAAAATGCCAATTTGTTTGGAGGAAGCGGTGGGGAGTGGGCCAATTATGCTAGCTGGATTTTGAAAGTCGGTACAATAACATTTAAAGTACGGTAATTGGCTATTTGTTTTGCAAATGAACCAGAGACGAGATGTGGTGCATGCCTAATATTACAAATTCCACTCGTTCAAATGTCAGTATAAACATTTAACCGATTAAATGATAGAAAGGGCTGAGCCAGGTGAGTTTCATTGAAACTGCATACAGCTTTGGGTTCCAGAATCACTGAAGCAAAAAGACCTAAATATCAAATACCAAACAGCAGACTCATGAACACCTTTTTGGAGTTGGGAAGGATAACAAAGTAACAGAACGCAGAGCTTTGCAGAAGCTTTTCAAAGCTGAAGGGTTGAGAGCACAAACACTAAAAGTGCTCTCTAACCCTCACACAGCATAATGTCTGGCCACCTTCAGCGCTAGGCCTTAAATACAGGTCTGTCAAAGACAATGAGATGCAGCTGGACTGACTACCCATCAGCGTCAGCTGTGTATGCTTGCAAGGGAATCTGCAGCTGTCTGTGGTCCTGCAAAACTATGGTTGCATTGGTTGCTATCCATGGTCCTGTAGAACTATGGTTGCATTGGTGGCTATCCATGGTCCTGCAGAAATATGGTTGCATTTGTTGCTATCCATGGTCCTGATGAAATATGCTTACATGGGTTGCTATCCATGGTATCCATGGTCCTGCAGAACTATGCTTGCATTGGTTGCTATCCATGGTCCTGCAGAAATATGGTTGCATTTGTTGCTATCCATGGTCCTGATGAAATATGCTTACATGGGTTGCTATCCATGGTATCCATGGTCCTGTAGAACTATGGTTGCTTTGGCTGTTGTCCATGGTCCTGCAGAAATATGGTTGCATTGGTTGCTATCCATGGTCCTGATGAAATATGCTTACATGGGTTGCTATCCATGGTATCCATGGTCCTGCAGAACTATGCTTGCATTGGTTCCTATCCATGGTCCTGCAGAAATATGCTTGCATTGGTTCCTATCCATGGTCCTGCAGAACTATGCTTGCATTGTTGTACTCAGGGTATTCTAGCTGCCAACTGTGGTATGCTAGTTTGGAAGTTGATGTATTCTTCAAGGGTTCCGATTGTATCTGTACACTAGGACTCGGAACTGTACTGTCCTCTCAGGTCCTCTTTGCACTTGTACTTCGTTGTACGTCGCCCTGGATAAGAATGTCTGCTAAATGCCCTGTAATGTAATAATGCAATGGTTGCTATCTATGGTCCTGCAGGAAGGTGGTTGCAGCAGCTGCTGTCCGTGGTTCTGAAGGCCTCTCTGGCGCTCCCCCATCAATCCCACGTGGGGATTGACAATCACGTGTCTCAAGCTGTGGACTCCTGCAATTCCACACTGTACACAGTAAAATGCTCAACAGTGTTTATGAGTCCACTAGGGATAAAATACACTATCCATATAAAATGATCTCTATCAGAATGGATTTAACACTAACGTTTTGCTGTGTAGGCACTTAACTTAAAGCCCAAGGATGGATCAGCTTTTGGCCCTATTATTAAAAAAATAGATCCATAGGTGAATAAATCAATCAAAATTTACTTGAGAGGAATTGTTACAGAATGAGTGAATTTAATATTATATATTTAGGCAATAGGTGATATAAAGGGATAGAGATGCTAGCTTATGTCATGCTTATAGTAGCAATGGACTATTGCAATGGATAATGGACTATTTTATATATATATATATATATATATATATATATATATATATATATATATATATTATTATTAGATTAGATGACATTAACTTTTCAGCTTTGCCAGATTTCCATCATCAATCATGTAAAATGAACCATTTGGACATCGTACAATAAAAAGCCATGCAGTGGCTAGAAAATCCACAACAACATTAAAGGCATCACACATTCACCTCAGTGCAAGCCCAGGGATTTCACCTGAAGATCAAACCTCACCTGTTTTTTCATATAAACTGTGCGCTCCATTCCGAAGCTTGACATTAAACTTACACTGTGATCACTTAGCAGAAGCTCTCATCCAGAGCAACATTGCATTGTCACGCAAGAAAAACTAGACTAGACACAAGACAGATAATATATCTTTACACATCTTAACTGATATTATCCAAAAGGAAACCCAAAGAAATACAGTAACAGAAAGAAATACGATTTAAAAGGGCTCATGGGAGCCATGGTGCAGTCTGAAGAGGTGAATCTTCGGTGTGTATCTGGAGACGGGGAGGGCTTGCACTGTCCTGACTGCAGTGGGAAGCTAATTCCTCCACTGGGGAGCCAGAACAGAAGGGGAATATGACCTGGAAAAGCAGGCATAGTGCAGATGTGCCCTGCGGTGGCAGAACAGAGAGGTCTGGTAGGTGTGTAGGGTCCGATGATCTTTTGAAGCTATAACAGTAAAAACTCCCTTAAAAACAGAAAGTATAAAGTCCCTTTAGCTGCCTGTTAGGCTAGCTGAACAAAAGAAAAAAATGCACAGAAGTGCTATCACCCATCCACACCCCTTTCATCTCCGCCAGGTTCCTGCATCCAATTGTGCTGATTTATAACCTTTTGTCCTTTTCTTTCTGAAAAAGATTCTCCCTGGGCCTTCTATTATATATTGTCCTTAATGCTGAATGGTTATCAGACAGTTTCTCATGGTTATGTAGTAGTTTTGTGTCTCAGTGGCAAACAAAGTGAAGAGAATTTTCAAAGCTCAAGTTTCACGAGCTCTAGACTTCACTTTCCGCCTTTTATCCTGGCGTCTCATTAACTTTCCTGTTTGTCTGACTCACATATTTTGCTTTCATGCTTGCAAAGAATAAAAGTCAATTTTAAGCCAAATTTCTTCATTAAACAAACTGCTAAGATGATAACAATTCCAATTTTTAGCCTCATTAAATGTGTACTATTTTAGCACCTTCATTTTACAGGCCAAGATATGCTCTGAAAAATCACTGTGAGTATAAATGTGGCATTGCCTGTTGCAACTCATCGTATGTTTATCATTCTGAAGGGTCAATTCTCAAAACTGCTTATTTTTGTTTTAGCCTTTTGGAAAACTTCTCTACAAACATACTATTATGGTTATTTAAAGGGAAGTACTCTCTTTTGGAAAGGCTTTTGGCATGACTGTATTTTATAAAAGCAGCTCCCATCACCTATTTCCATTGTTATTACTGACGATGACGGTGACAGAGGAGGTGCTCATGGGAGTAGTTCCAACACAAAATAATGAATACAATATTGTAGAGAGCTGTGCCATTTAAAATCACCGCTGTGCAAATAATTATGGATGTTGAATAAAGACACGGGGCAATTTGCTTTATTACTGTTATGTTCCTGTGTTCTGTCTGTTAGTTTATCAATGTTTATTATCATTATTCTTGTAATTTATTATTTTTCATATTTCATGTTGTTCTGTTTATATTCATTAGTCTTTGCACTCGTCTTCCCCTGTGATGTCTGAATCTGAATGTTTACTAGCCCAGTCACTCCCTGCATGCCCCACTATTCGGGTGTTTACGGTAGTTCCGGGGTTCAACCTTCCGTCCAATCTTGCATTCCTTACTTCCTGCTTTCTCTCCATTTCATGTTTGTACATAGCACTAATATACTAATCCCAACTAAGATAGAAGTTGTACAGTACTAATTATACTAACATACTAATATGTTTGTCAAACTAACAAACGAACATTCACTAGTTTTGGATATTTGTAATTTAAATCACTTAACTAACTTACTAACACATCTCCAGTTTCAATTCTGTTCTGTAACTCCGCCTCCCTATTCTATCACTGATTACTTGCTTAGTTTCAGCGAAGTATTCACACCTGTCTCTCTCTATCTCTGCATCTCCTGATTCTCTGCAAATTGTCTACTCCCTAGTCCGGAGCCGTTTGTATTACATGTGTGTCTTTATGAATCCAGTCCGCGTTTTCATTTCCCCCTCGTTATTGTCCTATTACCCTTTCATGTGTCTCACCTGATGTTTATTTGTTAGACCGCCCTCACTCCCATGCCCCGCCTAGTTTGTCTCATTCACCTGTGTATTTATACCTGTCCTTTTCAGTTGCACGCTGCTAGTTCATCTTATCCTGTTTTTGAGTCCTGAGCCCTTCATTCCTTCCCCCAGTTCTAGCCCCCTTATTCCCGAGCCTTGTTTGTTTTCCCATGCCTTGTTTGTTTGCCCTTGCCGTGTTTCTGTTTGGATTTCCTGTGTTTGACCCCTGCCTGCTTCCCTGCATTCTTCTTTTGTTGTTGTGGATATCTGTACCTCTGCCATGCTGGACTGACCCACTGGTTTTTGACCTTGGCCTGTTTTGTGACTACCCTCTGTCTGCCCCTTCACCTGCTAGTAAACTTGTCATTTTCTGCTTTTGGTTCCTCTGCCCCCCCCCGGCGTAAAAATGACCAAATACAGTTTGTATGTAATTTTAGAAATCACACCTTTGTGAAGGCAAATTAAAGCCACTATGTTGTGTTACATCAGTCTTCTTCAGCTAAACACTAGCTAAACTTGCCTTTGCTTTTCAGGATAGGCCAGGCCTAGCCTTCCACATTTGCTTTGTTTTATTTTGTCTTATGGTTTGTATTATATTCTGGGACTGGTGACTGCCGGCTTGCTGCGTTAATCCCCTGTCGGGGCATTTCCCCTGGACCCTTGCTCAATTGAATTATTTAAGCAAATATACAGATGTCTGACTACAGGGGTAACATGTCAAACTAGGCTGAGTAAGTCAACCTGAATGAGCCTGTACACCCAACAAACAAACAATGTAATAACCCCTGGCTGATGCTGTCTTTGCAGAGTTAATCGTGGACTAGGATCCATAAAGCCAATCGCCCTGTGTGTCAGCTTTAGAGGCGTAAACATGACATTGGGGATTCTAATAATTGTACATTCTGAGCACCGTCACATATGGGGAATTATTTTTTGTGTTACTGACAGAACAAAGATTAAATTGTGGTGTAGTTTCTACCCATCAAAAAATTAATTGGCAAAAAAAGCCAGAAAAGAGTTGTAAACACAAAACGCTAGTCTGAATGTACACAGGGAATGAAAGTAGTGTCTTGTGTACTGTCTAAAACTTTTTTTTTGAAAAATACAAGACACAAAGCGATTCCGTTGAACAGCAGGTGTACCGTTAAGTACATTTCTTAGCAAGCCATTTGTCTCCAAAAGCTATTATTGGGTACTATTGAACTATTAACAGTGAAAGAATGATATATGAACCTGACTTTGGAAAGCAAATATTGTGTTTTTCTGCAGATCCCAAGACACACACAGTTTAATTGTGCATTAAAAGACAATGTGCTTCGCCATTTGTTAAATGCATTGTTTACATGTACATATTCTGTACTCTTAATTTCAGTTTGATTTATAATTACTAAAGAATACTCCATTAACTTCTACACCTCTTTGGTTCATCAAAGGTTAATTACATATAGGGCTTGAGAAGATGAGATTAATTTTTTCTGCATTATTTTTTTATAACCATGCTAAATTGCATGATAAAATGCTGGAAGCAAGCAGACAATGTTATACACGTCGTAAATCTACTCAATGGGGATCAAGGACAGTTTTTGCTCGTTTAAGCGCTAAAAACACTGTAGAGGTTGTATCTATAGCTGGAATAGATGGCATATCCACATATATGGCAAGGGCCTTGTTTTACCCTAAGCCTTTTGGGGTAGCCTTGGGGTTGGGGGGGCTATGACACCAAACTATGGAACAGAGAGGATCATCTCTCTCCCTTCTCAAAGGGCAGCGGTGTCAGTTGAATGGGCTCTGATAGGTCATATTTTCAGATGGCGGATGGCATAATGTTGCTAGCATTATGTGAACTGATTGGTCATACCCGTTGACGTTATATGATATGATTGGTCATCGTCGGTTGCGTTACGCGAAATGATTGGTCACGGTCGCTGACTCGTGAAAACTGATTGATCATTTTTGCCGGAGGCATGGAAACGGATTGGTCATACTTGCTCTTGGCAGGGACACTGATTGGTCAGGGTCGCTCGTGGCCTGGACCCTGACTGATCACATTCTTCATGGCATGGACCCTGATGAATCCTGATGAATCCTATTTTCACCGACAGACCACATTTGTGTAGTCATTTATGGCTAATTTTTAGCATAAGAACACCGAAAAATATTGGAATATTTTAAAAGGCCAGATTAAGTTTGATGTCAAGCATTTAAAGGTAATGTCTCATCTTTAACCTTGATGTTCATATGATATCAGCCTACATTTCTTGCATCCTGCACTGTATCACACATGAATAGCTGATTTATAAGAAACAAGATAAAGGGAGAAAATGACCTCACTCTCTTAAATAGTGACAAAACTATGATGATAAAAACCTAAAATGAATCTGTTTTTGAGCCCATTGGATCACATATCTGAACTAAAGCAAGCAATTTGCAATTGGGTGAAAAACAAAAACATAAAAAAAAAAATAAAAAAAAAAGCTTAAAGATGATAAACTGTTGCTCTGGCAATGTCTTGCAGTCTAAGGCAAAGCCAGGAGCAGACAGGAGTAGTCGATAGTGCGTGGAAAGAGCACCAAAGCTTTGAGCAGAACTCTTGCTAGACTGAGTGTGCTTTCCCTGCCCCCGCTGATGCTGATGTAACAGTCCGATTATGTTTTACAAAAAACAGATCTAAACGAAACCAAATTGCTTTACAAACGCTTGAAAAGTCTTAAGTCGTATTTTTGTCAATCATACAAATCATTAAAGACTTGACTTTTGAAGTGGAAATAAGATTTTTTGTGCCCCAGGTTCATTCTGACAGCTGTCAGAACAGTAATCCGCAGTCTAAAATAATCTGTATTTCATATCGGAGTTATAAATCAGCAAGGCATGAGAAATAATTGTATGAATTATCTTTGCTCTCGGCAGAATGAGTTTCACATCCAGTGGGTTATGCACGATATTGTTTTTTTAAATGCAATTTCAGACCCGCACTTTGTTCATAAGATACATGCCTGGCAGCAATAGTTAAATACCTATTTACATGCCATTGATTGGAAGTACAGTACAGTAACATTAGGCAACTATTTCCAAGCCCTTGGGGGCTACTTTACACATGTACAGGGGTACTCAAAGAAATGACTGCTGAAATGACTGCAATTTATTAAATTAACTCAAAAGTTAACTGCCGCATAATTTCAGGAAGAGGTCTCTGCAGACTCATCCTTCCAGTATTACCCTCCAAACATTTCATTTAATTTGAGACAGACCTGGCAAAGCAGGCTCTGGCTGCAGAGGGATCACGCAAGCTCTTTTCAAATGATCACTTAAAAACTCATCTCCTCTCCCACTTCATTGCACTGAAAGCCCCGGTTGCCTGGCGCTTGAAAAATGTGACTTTTTACATTTTACCTGCAGTTTCCAGTCAGGGGGCGTGGCCTGCGCTGAGTGTGTGGTTTCAGTGCGCGGTGTGAATGCAAAACCCGGCGGATGACCCAAAGCGCGGAATAACAAACAGCCAAATTAATAATACAAAAAGTCTTATAATGCCTTTCCAGCCCCAGGGAAGCTGACGCTCCCTTGGTCAGGGAGCACCATGCACTCGTCTGATACACAGCAGTCTTGACACCAGACGATCTCTCGAGTCTGAAAAGAGAAGGTGCAGCGTGTGAGATTGGTGTTCTTCAATATGATCGGTTCCACCGAGTTTTAGCCGGCGTTATATTATGTGTCAGTGCTTGGGTTAGCTTGAATTGCTGCCTCCAATTGGGGCCTCACTAATGTCAGATAACATCAGAGTGCCAGGCTTATCTCTCATCAGAGTGCCAGGCTGCATTGTCAGGCTCACAGCGCTGGAGTACTATGAGTCTGTCAGTGTAGGCTGGGGAGTGCCCTGCAGCCCGTGTGAAAATAATACTGTCCAAGGAGCTGCTGTGTAGGAGAAACGGACACTGTCCCTGCTTTTCCGTCTCACTGGCACTGCGACCAAGCCGTTCTGGAATACATCCAGGGCTCAGAACGTCAATTAAATACAATAAATACAAAATTAAATATAATATTAAATATTAAAAAATAAATAAATAAAGTATACTCTGTGCATTGTGGAGTTACATGGGTCACAGACCAAACACTGTTGTGGTCAACACAGTTACTTCAGTTAGAGAATTGTGTGGTTGGTCCTTGCACACACACACATACACGCACACATACCTACATGCACACACACACACACACACACACACACACACACAGCAAATTTATGGGCATACTTACAGTCAGCAAGCAGCCATTTTACGGCGGCAGACGAGGAGCTTGAAGTGGAGCGTATGGGAACAGGTCTCTGAGGGCCCAGGGCGTGAAGTGGACCGGCCTCCTCTCTGGCTCCTGAGCTTCGGCTCCTGAGCTCTGGCTCCCGAGCTCTGTTTCAGCAGCTTGTTGAACTAATGGGCTCCAGCAAATTGACAAGGATGCGAGGAGGGCGTTTTAAAATACTTTTCACCCGGAGTTTAATCACTGTCAGCACACTGCAAAACTCCCTCCTGTTAATGTTCTTCCCGGATGACATGCTCCATGTCTGCATTTACCTTCCATCAAATTACCATCTCGGTCAAATTGCATCTTATATGAGTGGGTGGAGGGAGTCACAGGGGTTGAGATGCTGAGAAAACATTTAAAAAATGCATTAAAATATCATTGGAAACTTCTAATTTCAGCATCTGACAAATTACTAACTTTACTGAGTCTATCATTTGTTTGATTAATCATTTAATCATTGCGTCACTTAAGTTAATTACCTTTCTATGATTTCCTCATGACAGTGTATTTGACACTCATAGTTTTATTCATTTCTGCGTAGGCACCATATATAAGACCACCAACACTGACTAACAGGTTACCACGACAACGCTGATGATATCACCCTCGATTTCACCTTTCACTGATTAGTAACGCATTTATCTAAAAAATCTTTGGACAAGTGAGAGACTGGGGTTCAAATCCCACCAAATCTCATTACACATCAATACATACAAGCATGCATGCGTAATTATTGTAAAGAAATATGGAGATGGAAAAATAAACATGGTACATTTTGACTGTCTCCAAGCAGCAGGGAATTATATGGCACCAGTACGTCCATGACGTGAGAGAAAGAGAGAATGAGAGAGAGACAGAGGCCATTGTGTGTGTGTGTGTGTGTGTGTGCGTGTGTGCATGTGTGTGTGTGAGTGTGTGTGTGAACACATTCATCAGGAGTTGGAGTCTGCACTTCATGAGTTTGGAGTGATAGTCTCCTGGAATAAGATTGTAAGCAAACTGAATATGAGTGTTATTCTCAGCCCCGGAGCTGAGAACACCAGTCTGTTCACAACGCTCATGTGTGAGTGAGGTGCTGAATGCGCTCTGGAGCTTTTTTCTCGCTGACTCTCCTAACTCATTATCAGGCTCATTTTGGCTGTGTCTTCCCTAAAATAATACATTTCTCACACCTAACTCCCAGTTCTAAAGGAATCGGGGATTGTAACTGGCCATTATAAGAGTGCAAAAGTAGGTGTGAATTTACATTTCAATCCCCCTTTAAAAATCGGGAAAAAAGTTTATATTTATACTGCGCATCGCCACTTAGAATATGACCTTGTTAAAACAAACCTTAAAGGAACTGAGCAAATGAATGCTTCTTTCATCATCTTCTCCACAGTACTCCATTTACTGCCGTTGCAATGCACAGGGAAGACAGGCATCATTTTACAGATGAATTCTGTTCTCAATGCTTAAAAAATAGGTTTGAACATTTTTCAGAACCCAAAAATTTGTGAATCGTTTATTTACTGTGCCTTTGTATTTCTTCATGGATTTGCTTAGATTACGCTGCAGTAACATTGATATTTGGTGCTGCCTAAAATTAACAAGCAAATGGTAAACATGTTGTTTACCCACCAGGCACTGTCGCCACCTCTGATTTGATTGGGTGGGGGACAATTGCTTGATGTCTGATGTTGTAAAGACCCACAATGCACAATGTCCCTCTGGATAGGGCCTTCTAAATCATTCGCCAATTTAGCCTGAGTAATACGAGCAATACAGTCGCCTAGTAACAGCATTCCCTCACCAGCAGGTAAGGAAGCAGAGAGTAGCCTAACGTTAAAACATCAGGACATAGACACCAAGAAACAAATTCTATTTTTTAGGCCTTTTTCAGCTTTATTGGACAGTATATAGAGACAGGAAGAATGGGGGTGAGAGAGAGGGAAAGACATGCGACAAATTTTCAGACGGTCGGATTCGAACCGTTGACGTCGCGGCTCACAATGAGCATGCGGTCAGTGCTCTGCAGGCTGCGCCACCGAGACACGCCGCAAGAAACAAATTCTAAATACATAACCTACCCATAATATATTGATTATAGTTTGTATTGAAGCGTGCCAGTTTGGTGTGAGACTTGTATTATCACTTGTTTGGTGCTTTCATAATATTTAGCAAAGCATAGAAATCCACCTCAATGGGGCTGTTTTAAAAAGCAGAATAAAATGAAGGCAGTTCGACCAGCCGATTAAGACGGCGCTCATTAATTATTTTCCCAGGAAAACCTAATAAAACTATGGTCATGAACTGAGGGAATTATATTGCACTGGCTTAATCTAAATCAAACTTGTTAATTTGGGAAATGATATGTAAATTTATAACTTACCTGGTTAAATCCTGGCAGTGCACAGTAGACAAGACATCTTAATTTGATGAATCAGTGCATTTATGATATAACCACATTGGTAGCTGCTGTATCTAATGAATACAAGAAGCAAGATTGTTAGTTAGCTAGGTTACTGTACAAACATATGGATTATAAGCTCAGGAAGTTTGAAGGCAAGCAAAACAGTGTAGCACTCTTTTATACTAGTGAGTAGTCCAGCAATTTCATGGCGACTAAGCAAAATAGATTTTATCACATGATATAAATGACTTACCATTACATGCTAGATGGAGGCTGAGTAGCCTACTGAAGGTTTTGGAACCTGTGTACATGGTTTTGTAATAGAAGCTGGCCAGCATTCAATTAAATAGCTAAACAGCTCAAATAAAATAGTTTGCATGTAGCTATTTAAAATGCTGTTATGTGTAAACATGAAGAATGATAGCCTTGTCAGCAGAAGGACACACATTGTTTTTCAAATACTCAAACATGGGTGGTTTGAGTATACCAGAAACGACTGATCTTCTGGGATTTTCATGCACAACGGTCTCTAGAGTTTACAAAAAAACATCCAGTGAGCAGCAGTTCTGCAGGCAGAAGCGTGTTGTTAATGAGAGAGGTCAGAGGAGAAGGGCCAGACTGATCAAAGCTGACAGGAAGGTGACAGTAACACAAATAACCACGCATTACAACAGTGCTCACTGAGTGTATACTCACCATTTTATAAACGCTGTATGGCATAATATCCAGTAAATAGTACAGTTCTGCCCCAAGGCGCTCTTGGAGTAGTAGATTCTCCTGTTCTTCAAATGCTAACAGGCACTGCGGTCATTTTCAGCAAAAGACCCACACTCGACAAAAATATATTTTATGTTATCATCACAACCACTTGTTTCCAATGGACCCCCAAATGTGTTAGCGGGATCAGACCACAAAAATGCCTGTCCTATGAGTGTGTGCGTGTGTGTGTTGGGGGGGGGGGGGGGGTCCTGTTAATTGATTGATTGGCCAACATGAGGAATTGCCTGTCTTCTTCAATCACACTACCGCTCAATCAAACCTTTTGCTGAGAAGGGTGTCATCAATATGTATAGAGCTAGGCTGTCTCCCTGTTTCTGCAGCTTCTCTGGGCTCTGCCATATGCCACCCAGCCAGCCTGCCTCTTTCTTTCTTTATTTACACCTGAGTGAACTCTGCACACTGCACTAGCCTTTCCTGTTGCAGTAGCAATGTTTTCTTTTAATGACAAATGTTCTTTTTTTGTAATAATAATAATAATAATAATAATAATAATATTAATAATAATCTGGATGCCTCTCTGTCTGCTGCATCTCTCATTGGCTGGTCTTTCCTTACTCGACTATATTCACATTTTATCATTATACCAGTGTCCCATTTTATAATGAAATACGATGCATTTTGGCCCGCCTGCCTACCTGCCTGCCACACGTTTCCCCAGCCTCCACCATCTCCTGCGCCCCTCCATCTTACCACTCTTTCCAGGGGCATTCCATCTACAGTCTTTATGTTCCTTTTGACTTTCATAAATAAAAGATGTGCCACAGTAAAAGCTGTGCCCGTAAACCCTTCACGGGATCTCGTAAACCCCCCCGTGCCCTTGAACCGGCTCCGTTTGGTGTGACCTTTACGGTCGCCGAGAACCCGCCGTGATCACCGGCACGCATCCGATCCGTGACTCCACAACATCCCGGGGTAAATGTCAGGTGTTTGTTCATTACACGTTCCCCAGCTCATTGGTATGTGTGTGTGTGTAGCCCCCACTATGACATGGGTCAGGCGTGGATGAGAACTTATCAGGGTCACCAACGGTAGGAACCCCACCCCCCCAAATATACCAAAAAGCGGAAGTATCTGAGAGGCGAAGGAAACGTGTGTAATCTTACCAGGCGCTACTGGAACAGGGCTAATTCAATGTTCTTGTTTATCTGACCCCAAAAGATTAGTTTAACTGCCCCTCTGTTCTAACAGTTCAACAAAAGGAACTGCAAATGTCCGGCAATAGTGTAGCTCTGTACGATTGCTATCTATCTGTGTACATGCGGACGTGCCTCTGGCCTGTATAGCCTGCATTGATACAATTATGTATCTTGTGACGGCACTAGTGTATAGGCGAGTGACTATGGGGTGAAGGTATCCTATGTTATCTATGTCTGTTTCCTTTTGTTTCCACATGTACAATGCCCTACAGATGAAAGCGCTGATTCTGCGTGATAGCGGAAATGGTGCCTGATTAGCATTCACGCCCACAAACCTTGTTGTGAGTTGTGAAAGCTCACACATAGCCATGTGAGATAAAAGGTATATTTATCTGTACAGGTAGCCTTGCTCCTGCTCTGTGCTCCAGGTAAAGGTGAGTCTGGGTCCAGAAATTTTGATGCTCCCCAGCTCTGATGGTTAAAGGAGTGATTGCGAATCTCTGATTATCATGATTCTCCAAAAATCATGATTCACCATTAAAGCTCTTTATAAAGTATGACGACACACTGGCATGATAATAATACTTTCTACAATATCAAGTCTTTTTTTAAATCAAATCCCGGTCAGCCGGGATCTCTCTGTGTGGAGTTTGCATGTTCTCCTCGTGTCTGCGTGGGTTTCCTCTGGGTACTCCGGTTTCCTCCCACAGTCCAAAGACATGCAGGTTAGGCTGATTGGAGAGTCTAAATTGCCCATGGGTATGAGTGTGTGAGTGAATGGTGTGTGTGCCCTGCGATGGACTGGCGACCTGTCCAGGGTGTATTCCTGCCTTTCGCCCAATGTGTTCTGGGATAGGCTCCAGCCCCCCTGCGACCCTGTTCAGGATTAAGGGGGTTAAGATAATGGATGGATGGATGGATGCACATTGCCAGCTCCGAGTGATGAGAGCCCTAAACGTCATACATTATTGGGCTCCACCCCCTCACACTGGTTTATTTTTTATATGCTGTTGGTGATGTTTAAAATATCATAATATACTTTATTTGATCATTTGTCACATACACTAAAATTAAACGCAAAGCGCTTTGCAACTAACTTACTTAAGGACAAGAATAAACGCAAAGTACGACCAACAAACTTGAACCTAGACGCACCATAAATACAGAAGCAATATTAGGAAATGAAAACAAGGCAGAGAGAAAAATGTGAGAAATAAAATGTGAACAAGGCTATCATTAAAGCCACAGAAATGAAAATATAAGTAAAGCCACAGTATGCCGGGCAATCAGGAAAGTGTAGCTTTTATTCAAGAGGCATAATTCAGCGTGTTCATCTGATGTCCTGGCCATGCAAGGGTGAACACTATTAAGGAAGGTTTCTATGCAGGTAAAGATGTCATTTGCAAGAGCATCTGACAATGGAAATATTTACATAATCCCAAATTAAAAAATGTTTGAATAGCTTTTCCAAATGTCCTGTGAGGACACCATGGTACATTACCGAAAGAGACTAGGTTTAAAATATTTTTTTATATTTAACTTTGATCTGCTACCAGGCCCTTTTGTAGCTACTGTCACATGTTAATATTTTAGTGTGGTGACATTATCAGACAGCAAGTGGCATATTTCATTTATCTGCAATTTTCTGCCAGGCCTCCTCTCTCATTTTAGCAGCTATGTTTGATTTGCTTGTTAGGTCTACTTTTGCCTGATAAGTTCCTGGTCTTGTTTCAGGTGCATGTTGAAACAACATAAAACAACATTACTTTATGAAGGTATGAAAAATATTCATAAAAAAAATAAATAATAAAAACACAGGCTGGTGAGACTTAAGGGGTTAACTAATCAAATCATAATCCACATTTGTGAAATGGAGTAAGTCCAAAATGTCATTCATTTGTTTTCACTTGGATTGTTCAAGTGATGACCATGAAGGCTCTGGTTTGTAAACTAAAATGACTAACTGCTTACTTATTTAGCAGATCTTGGCCATGAGTCATCTCCTCGAAAATAGTTAAAATGATACAGAATCACCAATCAAATGTACATGTTGACATCCATAATCTGACATGCAGAATTTCTTTAAAAATATTTGCTACGGCTATGCAAAAAAACCCTTTAATGTGAGTTCCTTATTTACATCAAATTTATAATTTAAACCTGAAAAGCAAAATCATTTTGAAAGTGATATTTTAATATGTTCATACCATGAACTCCAGAATGTGTAATACAGAAATGAAGCCAACTGAATGTCCAATAAAATTATTATACTTGCTCTACATATACACTACATATACAATAAACTCAACTCTGATCATTTATATCCAAAAGGGATCAAATGTCCTCACATGTAATAATTTCTGGATTTAATATTTACTGCATATACACTCAGTGAGCAATTTATTGGTGCGAAAAACAAAAAAACATCCAGTGAGCAGCAGTTCTGCGGACAAAACATGTTGTTAATGAGAGAGGTCAGAGGAGAAGGGCCAGACTGGTTGGAACTGACATTAACGCAAATAGCCACACATTCGTGAGCCCACACTGCCTCAAAACACACCTTTTCAAACTGTACCTTCCTTAGTCCTACCTCCTGCCCCCCCCCCCCCCCCCCCTTTCCGATATCCCCCAAAAACATTACAAATTAAAATTGCACTTATGTTTACTATATTTTTGTTTAGAACAGCCCTTCATGTGTATTTTACTAGTTATGGATGCTTTACCTTATGGAAGAACCTATGCACTTTTATGCGCTTTGGATTAAAAGCGTCTGCCAAATGACTAAAATGTAAAATGTAAAATGTAAATGGATAGGCTACAGCAGCAGAAGACCCATAGGTCTAAAACACAAGTCGAATAAACACCTAATAAAGTTCTCGCTGAGTGTATATGTTCTTTTTACAGATGTCTGAATGAACCGAGGAGTCAGTGTTTCTTTACATAATGTGGATTGTGCACTGTAGTCACGTAATGACAGCAGCATATCCCGGGACCCCTGCAATACAATGCAATGCAATGAAAAGAGAAATAGAGCAAACATCCCAGGCACAGTTTGTCCACATCCAGTTTGCGCTGCTCTTATACATTAGGCCTCCGCACGCAGGGCTGGGCCGGTACCTGCCACCTTGATTGGCCGAGACAGCTGCCTCACCCAATCTCCAGCTGAGAAACGGGAAGTGCCAACAGGAGCCTGGTGATGGAGCAGTCTTAACCGCTGTTTGGACAGAAGCCTTCACTTCGGCAGGCACTGCAGGTTTTAATCCCGGCTGTGCCACTGATGACAGAACTCAGAATCTACATCTCCACAACTTTGTGTGTTTATTTATTTATACTGTCAGAGCCACACCTGCCAGCGCTAGGCTTTGAGCCCCTCCCTCCAGGCACTGATCTAGAGACAATGCTTTGACTAAGAGGAGACAAGGTCCACAGAACTCGGAGTATTGGGAAATAATTTGCAATTGCAGCTTTAAAAAGCCCCACGCGCATCTGATATTGGTGCACACTTGCTTTGTCTGTTTGTGTACCTATTTTTGGAATGTTTATATGGAGGATAAGGATAAGATTATATATATTATTACACTATGTATTAAAAAATTACGAATGCATGCATTCTTTTAATGAACATTGGAGAGTGTGTGGAGAGTGACAGTAGCATGCATAATCAGGACCAGGGCAGAGGGGTCCGGGGTGGGACTTTGGTTCAAAGCGGGCAGTTATGTGGTAGCCTTTTAGTTAATTGCATCTGCTGCTAATCATATTGTTTCACTGTTTAATTAGTTGTTTAGCATACGCATTTTACCATTTTTTGTGTGGCCACAATGAAGTCATAAAACAATGTAAATCAAGCGAAAGATTCAGCTGCCAAGCATTCTGGATGAACCTACCCCCAAGCTATAAATCAAACTGTTTCAGTTGCAATGCATTCTGGGTGAATCTACTCCCAAGCATCTCGAGGTAGAAGTCTGTCTCTCTCTCTCTCTCTCTCAAAGAGCTGACAGTGATCAAGTGTGGCTGTGCTAGACAGCGCTGATGATCGAAGTGTCTACTCTGACAATTCATCATATTATCATAGTGTATATAGATGACAAGTTGTTTTCTGCTGAATCTGTTCATGTAATTTCAGGGGTGATAGTAGCCTCTCACACACAATGGGCTGTTCTGTCTTCTACTGTGTACTTCCAAAACAGGTCATTACAAACACATCCACTAAGTTCTCAGAAGGATATTATACATTAATATACACTCGGTGAGCACTTTATTAGGTATTTATTAGACTTATTTTTGAGACTTATGTTGCTGTAGCCACTTAGTGTTATGATAAGTTGCGTGTTCAGAGATGCTCTCCTGCATACCACTGTTGTAATGTGTACCGTTGTTTCTGCGATATTCAAATCACCCTGTCTGCCACCAAAAATCATTCCACGATCAAAGTCACTTAGATCACATTTTTTCCACATTCTGATGGTTGACGTGAGCATTAACTGAAGCTCCTGACCCGTATCTACATGATTGACTGCATTGCACTGCTGCCACACAATTGGCTGATTAGAAAATTGATTAATAAGTTGGTGTAATAAAGTAAAAACGTTCCTATAATGTGCTCGGTGAGTGTATAATTACAACATATACTTTAAAGCACAGGTGTCCGTCCTGGAGGGCTGTATGGGCCGTCTTAGCATTTGTTTGGGTTTCCTTTCAATCAACAGCTAGTTTAGGCTTTGGAAAGGAGTTGTGGGCTTTTTAAACAATCAATGACTTAATTAAGTACTTAAGTGCTGAAACGCATTGAAAACCAGTAGACACCGTGGGCATCCAGAGCAGTCTGACACCTGTGCTATAAGCTTTGTACACAATAAAGCCAAAGAACCAATTACAGAACTCCCAGCGAGGTCTGTTGTTTGGGGTGGGAGGGGCTCTCTGGGGCGTGAGGGGCAGTGGATATTCACTTCTTGCCAGCAGTCAAGAGATAATGGAAACACCAAAATATGCAATTTTGCCTTCCATGAATTGCTCATAGAGTAGTATTTTATTGTCCAGCCATCTGCCTCAGAGATCATATAAGGCGTAAATAGAAATTCCGCCCGCGTGCTTCTGGGTTCACGGCACGGGAAGGTTAGGTGATTTCTTCCTCATCTGATCATCCTTTATTTCTCTTCTGTGTGACTTGATCACCGTAATCTTGCCCATTCCCAGCCGCCTGTCAGATCCTAATGTGACATGGGATCAGGTTTAATGCTGCGGTCAAGGTCAGGCAGGGAAAAACAACATTGGGTAGACTGATGATTTCTTTGCCATTGTTGTCCTACCATAAATCCACTTTGTCAATTCACATGATTTAAAGATAATATATCTTGATAATATATCTGTGATAAGCTCCAAATGAGATATTAACCCCTGTGTGGTCCAGTGTCTTAGTTATCACAATGAGAGCATTACAAAAAAATGTACCCAACCCCCACCCCCCATGTTCACATGTGCATGCACACACATACACACACATACACACATGCACACACACACACACATGTACACATACATACATACACACACACACACACACACACATGTACACGTACACGTACACGTACATACATACACACACACATACACACACACACATGTACACGTACATACATACACACACACATACACACACACACGTATACACATACATACACACACACACACACACACACACACACACACAAGTGCACACACACACACACACACACGTATACACATACATACACACACACACACACGCACACACACACACACACACACACACGTATACACATACATACATACACACACACACACACACACACACACACATACCGCTTGTGTGTGTGTGCAGACATTTTTTTTTTTTCAACCTGCTGTCTCCTCTTTTTTTGGCTCGCAGCTACAAGGGTGTCCCGTCACAATTAAAGGGCCTAATTACTGAAGGAGTGTGGGGGAGAGTAATGAGAGCTGAGTGGTCAGCGGGCAGGCTTCCCTTCCTGACACCTCCATCACCTCCTTTTTTTCCACATGCATTCGTTCTTCTTTCCATCTTCTTTCTCGCACGGAGTGAGCAATTGATGTGGGGAAACCACCAACATCACCCCCTCCCCCCCCACTGCATCTCCAACTGTCCCCCTGGGTTTATCCACAGACCCACAAAGGGGATAAAAAATAAAATAAAAACTCTGGTGAGAAAGTCATCCATTGTGTGGCACCATTTTCCTTCCATTCTCCTACTACTTGAATGGAAAATGGAAAAAGCCTGGCTGTTCACTATGATCCTGACAAATGACTCACTGCCCCTCCCTCCCTGTTATTTTATTTTTCCTGTTCATGCTTCAAACACTCAGGGCACTTTCTCTCCACCCCCGCCTTTAATGTTTTTTAAACTTTTTGGCTGGCTGGTTGATCGCCAGAAGTTTCTGTGGCTCGACAAGGTATATCATCCTCAGTAGATCTTGACACGATGCTAAAGTTACATGCTGGGGCTTGAGAGCGGAACCCAAGGGAAATCTCTCCGATGTGACGCATGCCGTTCACGCCAGGAAGCAGGTGCCTGCGTCGAGCACACAACAATATGATATATTTAGTGTAGGAAAAAACGGATTCGGAGTACTGCTCCTTGCCACCGAGTAGGCGGGAGGGGGGACAAGACAAGACAGGGAGAGATGAGAAATCAGATTTTTTTTCAGCGCAGGAGGATGTTAATTTGCAGACAGGATGAAGCATGGAGGCTCCATCACACCAGGCTCGCGTGGTAAGCAGGCAGGGCCAGGTGCCTGAACCAATCCTCACCTCTGAATTTACTCCTCTCCTATCACAGCCAGAGCCAGCAGCTGCTCACACTCTGTGACAAGAGAACCTAAGAGCTTTTAATTAGCACTAAGGGTGTCATTAATAATCTTTTTTTTGTGCGGGTTCTGTGCACCCTGGCGATGCGGGATCTGCGTGAGCTTTCAGAAGCCTCAACTCTCCCCAAAACCCAAAACCACTCTTTCACTGCTGAGAAAAGGCTTTGTACTCCATTTAACAAAGAGAAGGGGGGGTTGCCGGTTCGGAGGGTTGCCGGTTCGATCCCACCATGGGTGTGTTGAAGTGTCCCCGAGCAAAATGCCGCTGATGACCTGGTTGGTGCCTTGCACGGCAGCCAATCACTGTTGGTGTGTGAGTGTGTGTATGAACGGGTGAAGCATCAATTGTACTGCGCTTTGGATAAAGGCGCTATATAAATGCCAACCATTTACCATTATAATGAACTTCCCAATTTTGACTGATGCCATTCCAAGGTAGATCCAAGATTGGGAATGCATGAGCACTCCAGGATATGGAGGAATCGTGAAGGGGGTTAGGGTTGGGGAGAGTGGAGTACTGCTGCTTTTCAGGAAATTAGTTTCCTTAACATTTCAATGAAGAGCAAATCCTTGAAAAGGAGCATATTTTTATGCAAATTTGGGTAGGTTTTATTACCGTACCTAATTTAATTTGATCCTTTTGTACCAAATGGAATGACAGGAACATAATTTACCTGAGACAGTGACTGTGAAGCTAAGCAAAATGATAATGACACAAACGATAATGTTTAAATTTCTTCAATTTACCCGCTGAAGAGAAATTCTTTAATCTGTGGCCAGAATATGCTTGAATGTGAATTCATGTCACTTTTCCTCAACAGTAGTTGGCACTATAATACTGAAAATCAGCTGCTTGGTTGATCAAATCCTGGGAGAAAGAATATAAACTTTTGTGTGTATGTTAACTGGAGGGCTGTATAGACCGTCTTAGCATTTCCTTTCAATCAACAGTTGTGTGCTTTTTAAACAATCAATGACTTAATTAAATAAATAAAAAACAGATAATTAATCCTGACAATCCCCAGAAAGCAGAACCTGTATATTAAATTCACATTGAATCTAACCTCAGATAATTTTATTTGCTCTTGCAATTATTTCTCCCTTGCTTCAGATCGCTTGATTAAAATACTAGTTCGCAAGGCAACAAAATCCGTGATAACCCTGGAAGTAGATGGGTTTTGATATTTAGAACACCACATTGATGCATTACTCAAGGCAAATGGACTTTATTAGAGACATAACTTTATTGGACCTAAGGAAGTGAATATATTTTCATATGCTAGTGATTATTGTTGCTCCTCCTGGGTCTCCTGATGGATGGGTTCTCACAGGAGTGCCAGGACCGGAGGATGAAGACATGGAAAAGCAGGCGAGTCAGATTGTGCCTGGGAGAAAAAAAAAGAATCACAGGCTCTTACTGGAACTGCAAGCCCTTCAGTTTGATTGGTGACCTGGCCTTTGGCTTTTCTTTTTTCCCACCCCTCTCCTTTCTCACTTTCCTCTCTCTCTGTCTCCTTCTCTCTCGCTCCCTCTTGGCCTCTGTGTCCCCCCCCCCCTCCCTCTCTCTCTCTCTATCTCTCCAAGACTCACCTTGGAGGGGAAAGTCATTGTATCAAGCCCAGTGCAATTTGCTGCTGTCATCACTACTGGTCTGCCCCATGCAGCGTGATGGCAGCGAGGAGAGGCAGCTCAGAGAGCAGTGGCACTGCTGACAGGTCAAACTCCAAAGGCAAGCGGGGTGAGGGCCCTCCTCTCTTCACCACTTAAACCGCAATGATGGATGAACAGAGGGACCACGTCCTGATTTCAGCAAGACAGTGTCCCGGGTAAAATACGTTATCTGAAATCTCCTAGACACCAGTAAACTCCCTTTGAGAAACGGAAGAAGCGTCCCTTTCAGAACTATTCTTTCACATGATGGTTTTGGTTAACACCATGTTCCGTTGAGGTTCCAGAGGTCTGCTGGAGTGTTTTAGATTTTATAGGCATCTGAAATGCTAAAAGAATTTCTCGCGTTTTTTTTTGTTCAAGACATTTAACCGTTAATCTGTCAAACACGGAGTATTCCGCGCTTTGGATGTCATCCAACAGAATATTACATTTCTCTAGTCATAAGTCTTGTTTGTGCATCTGAAATGTAATGTAAGGGATGCGACCTGCATGTTACATCTCCCTAAACAGATGGATGCGATGCCAGTTTTTCAAGACATATGTCCATTGAAATGCATCGTGATTCCAAGGCCTTTCTATAGGGTTTTCTATAGGGTGCCTTAGTCCATAATGGGTTAAAATGACTAGTGGACATTTTAAAATGGTGTCGCTGTAATAGCTGATAGTTTGAGAACTTTTTCATGCTAGTTTAGCCCTTTGGGGTCACCTGGGTTGGCGCCGGGCAAAAAAAGCACTCCTCCGGGTCAAACGTTAACGGAACAAACACTTCTTAACGCATTTTTAAAAATATCTACAAATGACATCTCTTTCTAAAAGACGCACTGGTTCCAAAAGATGCACTGGTTCCAAAATATGAACTCCATCTTTGGTAACTTTCGTAACTGACAACACAGCATAAAAGTTTCATTCAAAAGCAGAATTTTAACCCTCTATGTGACATCCGGGGAGACATCTTTCGATCTGTAAAATGTAAAATGCATGATTCAAACAGAAAGGAAACAGGGTTTGGATGCAAGACCTGCATCAAAAGGCTGTGTCGATCTCCATGTCACATGGTGTATCACAGGGAAAATATAATTCATTAACTATATTTTACAGCTCAAGTGGAGCAAGAACCGTTACTAGGTATCCTGAAATCAGTTTGTCGTAATAAATTAATGATTTTGTTAATGATTCCTGTTAGAAACTACATTTTCAGAGAACTTTCCTAATATGGTATATACTAATTAGCATAATGTATTCACATCATCACATATTAATACATATATTAATCATAATACTTATTAAACAGTGAATTATTATAATTTGTTTATTATCAAAGGCCTTAAAATGAGAAAAAAAAATCTTAAGAGTAAGGGTTAACTATAAACTGATATTGTCAATTTGTATGGTGCCATCTTTACGCAATGTGTTTTTCGGATTTGAAATACTGTATAACCCTCAAAGTATAATTTTCAATAACAGTGCCATAGTAATATCAAAGCTACTTAAAACACAGAACATAATTTTCTGTGTTTTAGGTAGAAAATTATACATTTTAGAATGTAACTAACACTTAAACAGTTTGGCCAGCTAATTTGGTGGTTCCTTGACACATCCACAAACAGCAGTGAAGGCCACAGAAGCCTTTTAATTGTGAGTCACAGTTGAGGTTACAGTAAATGCGGCCTGCAGACGGACCTGTGCCGCGGTCCTGACTGGCTGTTTACACAGTAACATCCAGCCGCACACACGGGATGACTGTGTGTAACCCTGTGTAAGCCTCCCTGACTAAGGCTGACTCTTAAGAAGGGAAATTATGTAAAGATGAAAGCCGCAGGGCGGTGCGGTCCGAGCCGTTTAACGGCTGCACTCTGGTCCCTTTAGGTCCGAGCCGTTTAACGGCTGCACTCTGGTCCCTTTAGCCTTTTAGCTGTGTCACCCGGCTGCGTTGGCCTGTCGTCTCGCTTCCAGCCTCCGTCCGTTAGCGGGAACAAACAGCGGGGCCGCCCGCCTCCCGCGCCACCCCTGACCGCTTCCCGCTAACAGCGCCGCGCTTTTTAAATGGCCTGCCCTCGCCCGCACATGCTCCGTCACCACCCCTCCATTAAACCCTCAGCCCTCTCCTCCCCTCCCCCATTACTCCCTTCATTTCTCCCATCATTCGGTCCTCAGTTCAGCTTAGACTCCGTACCTGTTCCTACCAGTGAGAGAGAGATTTCACAATTTATGACTCACCCTTCCACTATACTGAGTGAATGTGAATTGTATATGCTGTTCTATTCCTTAAAGTCCACGTACTGTACATCTCAATGTAACGGCTCAGGATGTTAAATATAAATTTGGCCCTTCTGCAGTTTTCTGTCGAAGACATTTTGTAAAACGGGCAGCCAGGTATTGCATTAACATGAGCAAATAATGCACATCCAGAGGGAAACCACAAATGGCATTCATCTGAGTTTGCTTAATCAGTAGAGCCTGACTTATTATAATAATGAGACAACACTATTTGTAAATAAATAGAATTTGCATTTATAACAAGCAAACTATTTACAGAAGGAATCCGAATTGTAATGCTAATGAGAAGGGGAGGTTGATATCTGATGATATCAAATAACAAATGAATGACTTTGAATCAATGAATAATAAATAATTTGGCATGTCAGTAAGTTAATGATTATACATTGTACATTATCCAAGTGCATCAAGACAAATGCACACTTTTGCTTGCGATATCATGAATTGCAGAGCATTTAAAATTCATTGAATTACATACTTGTTTTATTCAAGTCTTTAGTAGTTTTGTGGTGCTCAATCTGACTTGATGCTTGGAGGCACTCTTAAAGACCCTAAGCTGCTGCTTCAGTGTTTTGGCTTGTTGGAGCCCTTTGTTCCACACACTGTAACAACAACAACAATAGTAATAAACAAAAAAGCATTATTGTAGGTTGTGGGAAGTTGTGAAAATATAAAAAACCATTGCAGACTTTCTTGGGTTGGGTTGCAGAAAAGGGCGATCTGGACCTTTGTTTACAACACATTTTACTTGTTGTCGAGATACTGCTTGGAGGCAGGAGATCCTTCTTCATGAGATTATACATTTTCTTCTGATAATTGGTGAAATATATGAACATGGATGGAAGACAGCAGTGAAATCCATCTGCAGCATATAATCATTATTCTGGCCATTATTCTGCTCAAGAGCAAACATTACAGATATGCATACTTGTGTCATTAAGTTCCTCCAAGTAGTGACTGGAATAATCCCCATATTTAATGCCTGATTTCAGTAATGTTGGCTCCCGACTGCATATATTAACCTTTATTTTACAAGGTCACACTGAGATTTAAAACCTCTTTTACAAGTGAGATCTGCTTAAGACAGGGGAGTTGTAGACAAACAAGACCATGTTATATAACAGTTAAAATATCAGAGCACAAACAAACATGTCATGAACAGCTATTCAAAACACAACACATTATGACGTTTCTTTAGTTTAGTCCTGAGTTGATAACAGAACAAGTCAACTTCAACTTTGGTTGTAGACCATCCCAAGATCGGGGTCTATGAGGAGCCAAGCAGACTGAAATGGATTGAAAGATTGAAAGATTAAAAACAGTTGAATGCAAGGACAAAAAAGTAATTTCATGATTAATTTGTTTAAAAACACATTTAAAAATCTAAGTGCTCAATGAAATCAGTGCTTAGTTCATTAGCCACATTAAAATCAGCTGAACTTGTCTTTATGAGCTGAACTAGTCTTTATGAAATACTATTAGTTTTTACTCTCCACAGGTGTTAAGTGGTTTCTCATTAAAAAATGTTTTAATTTATGCATTGACAAATGGGCCTTTGGTACCATGTTTTATTCCCGGCACAGTATAACTGGAAGAGTTATACTGGAACTACTAAGAGATTGCAGTAGTGAGTTAGTTACGTGAATATTTCTAAACTACCCAATAAAAGTGATTGTTAGTTAGTTAGACAGACAGTAAGTATATTAATCGGATTAGTACTGTACAAAACCTAGATTAGTAGTAGTTAGTAAGAATCGTGCTTTACAACATTTAACTACCTAGAAAAAGCAGGAAGTAAGAATCGCGAGTTTTTAGAAGAAATGTTGAAAACCCGAAAAACTACCGTAACCACCTGAATAGTGGGACACGCAGACAGGGGAGTGACTAGACTGGTAAACATTCAGACGCAGACATAACAGGGGAGGACAATAGAGAACTGTAATGGAAAACATAAACCCGGTAACTATGAAAAATGAATGATAAACAAGAATAAACATGAAAACATACAGAAACATTACAAAACCAGCCTTAACAGAACATTGCTCCCAAGTAAATAGGCAAATTTAAAAAAATGAAAAAACAAAATGATGTTATATTGCCTTCTGGCCCTTGTGCACAAGTCATGACCTTCAGTCAACAGATCCTCTTCTCCCTCCATCCTGCACTTTTAATTCAGTGGCTGCATCAATGTTTAATTGATTTTTCATTCCATAGCCATCACAGTAGAGGTGAATGGGTCATATCTGCTCCCTGAGTAATCTCCTATTTTTTTATTTATTTGTTTACATTGTGTCCTTGTGTTATCAACTATAACATAAAAATGAGCATTAGATGAAAACATTGCTTCTTGAAATGTTCTTTGAAATTCCCCAATTTAGATGCAAAGTCTAACATGAGCCTTCTTGAGTAACTGGCATGTCAAAAGGTGGGACTGTTTACAGGAAAGAGCGAAGCCTTGCTTGACAACATTTCAGTATGAGATACTATATTTCTAGTCCAGAAGCCTCGATCAGCCTTCCTGCCGAAAAGATTCCAATAAATATGTGATTTTATCAGAGACACCATACAATCACAATTTCCATAATCCCTTTTTATTCTTTATAGTGATTTTTCGTGTGTGTTTGTGAGTGAGTGAGTGAGTGAGTGAGAGAGAGAGAATATACAGAAGATGCCATTACCCCTTTCCAATACCAATTGTTGGCTATCATTGCATGATAAATGCTAGATAAAATGAAGGCAGTTAGACGTCTATTTAGCACAAATTCCCGACGTTTAGCAAAATCATGAAGGCGGATATTATTAATTTCAGTTAAGTGTTTCATTACTTTGCCACATTAACTTGTGAATTGCTGCACATTAAAGAACATGCCATCATGCCATTTTCCATAAGCATGCAAACACACAGTGAATTGGGCTTTTATTAGATTTTATGAGTTGAAAATTATTTTATATGATATTTTTTAAACAGGTGGTGTCGCCAGCACTTATCATCCCGCCATTTATACTTGAACTAGCCGTGCGGTCGGCAAGACCACCCAGGCCATGCCTGTCTTTCTGAAAGTGGGGAGGGGACACAGAGACAACAGGGGCTCCCTCTAGGTTCATAAAAAATCCATGAGAAGCCAGAAAGAAAATGGCATCCAAGGTGGACCGAAGTTGTGGGGTGAGACTTAAAAAATGTCCAAAGATGGGCCAATTTTCGAGTCTCTCCAGCTAGAACTCCATCACTATACTGTGTTATACCACACCTTTGATAAAATTGGCAGAGCCACCTACCCTGGCCCCTAATTTAGCAGACACCCTCTCTGTTATATATGCCACAACCTGAATTGAGCATGGCAATGTTATATCATGCTGATGGAAAGCACACTATCAAAATCTCACCAATCCACTCAGGGACTAAAGAAACACCTTTATGAAGGTGAAGGTAAAAAACAACAAAAGAGCAAACCATTCTTTTGTCACCCTTGAAAAAAAGATTTTAAAAAGTAATGAGCTACACTGAATGCTGAAATACAACTGTTTATAGAGAAACAGTTGGATTTTATTTCCCGAGGAGATAGGCGTCAAAAATAATTGCCACCCCGGTTTCACTACTCACTACCCTGTTTTTGTGCGCCCTCCCCTTACAAAGATAATGCTGAGTGGTTTTTCTGGGGCGTCTTGTGAGATTAGTGATGATATGGGGTGTTGGGGGGGAGAGGAGGTATAATAACAGAATAAGATAGCAGGGAAATGGGAAGATGACTGCAGAAATCAGTCACTTCAATGTCCGGGCTCCAGATGCATTCTCATCAGCAAACGGAGGCAGCGGATCGGGGCGGCACCAATGACGCGCGTCCACGCCATTGGTGCACAGCCGAACACACTCCCCTCAGTCGACTCCCACGCCTGTCATAAATTATGTGTGGAATGGCACCTTCAATAAATTTTCCTGGGCACCTGCTGATTTACAAAATTGGATAATTATAAAGAAAATGAGTGAGCAGCAGTTGGCTGCAAAATGGCATTATTTCTAATGGTACCTATTAAATAACAGAACACATAATCTTTGCGCTTATTTATGCGAGCTTCAGCCAGACACCACTGATGCTTTTTCCCTCTCCTGCTGTATCGTTTATGCAGAAGCATCATCCATGCTGCAGTTCTTTCATAATAATGGAAGTCAATTTGCCTGAAAAATATGAGGTTTAAGCTGAGGGAAACCAGCTATCACACAGAGCGGAATTTTTTTTTCTATTTTTGCATCTCTACTGGGTGCCTTGTTTCATTATCTGGACCCTTTTGGCAGGTAATACAATTCAGGGTATCCCGGGGAGTTGAAGTCCCTAGCTTGATCGTGGAAGCAGGTGAAAATTGCTAGCCAGCGATAGCTCCTCTGTCCAATATTGGCTGCATATTGGTTATATCTGCCTCAGGGCAGGTCACAACGCACTCAGAGCTTTGTCAGAACATGCGCCTGAGGCAATTTGTTTCATTGTGTATAGGGTTCTCATACAAGTTGCGCAAAAAGTTATTTATTAATTGATGGTCATGATGAAAAAAGCGTGATTCAAGTGGCATTTCCCTCATGGATGGAAGGATGGGGATCTGGATGAAAGCTTACAACATACAATTAAATAATACAGAATACAGTAAAAAAAAAAAAAGGGAAAAATAAATAAATAATTAGCTGCTCTGCTGATTCTTGCAGAGAATATTTATCATTATTATTCTCTTTAATGTTGCGAACCAGAGTTTTTTTCTGCACACCTTACTGTGTGCAGCTACTGTCATCTCTTAAGAAAGCCCTGTCACGTTCATTAATATTGCAATACATGCAATTAAAATGGAGTTTTACTCAATTATCTTTTTCTATTACTGTGATTTTTATGAGAAAACCATGTGAAAGAGGTTGACAAGGTTATATAAAGATAATGAAAAGATTTGTAAGATCTGAAAACAGGCCAACTTCTCCCAAACAGGTAAAAAGAAAGAGTATAAATAGAATTATTAATTATTAATATTTACTGCAGTGATTTTATACTATGCATACAATCTATAAAATATACTGTATTATATATATATATATAATATAATATAATATAATATCATATAATATATGTGCCTATGGAACATATTCACTCCGCTTCTCATTTTGTTATGTTACAGCCTTATTACTAAATGGATTAAATTATTTTATTTTTTTCTCAGCAATCAGTACTTTGTTGAGACACCTTGGCACACCTGTATTTGGGGTATTTCACCCATTCTTCTCTGCAGATCCTCTCGAGCTGTCAGGTGAGATGGGGATCTTGCTCAGTTTGGCTGGGCGGCCAGCTCTAGGAAGAGTCCTGGTGGTTCCAAACTTCTCCCGCCACTGTGCTCCTCGGGACCATCAATGCTGCAGACATTTTGCTGTACCCTTCCCCAGATCTGCACCTCGATACAATCCTGTCTCGGAGGTCTACGGACAATTCCTTCGACTTCATGGCTTGGTTTTTGCTCTGAAATGCACTCTCAACTGTGGGATCTTATATAGACAGGTGTGTGCCTTTCCAAATCATGTCCAATCAATTTGATTTACCACAGGTGGACTCCAATCAAGTTGTAGAAACATCTCAAAGATGTAATCACTGCCAAAGGTACTGAGTAAACTGAGTGAATACTTATGTACGTGTGATATTTAAATATTAAATTTTAATTTTAATACATTTTTAAATAAAAAACCTTTTTTCACTTTGTCATTGTTGGGTATTGTGTGTAGATTGCTGTGGAATTTTTTTAAATCAATTTTGTAACAACAACTAGTGTCAAGGCAAAAAATGTAATGATTTTGTGAATTTTGCATTTTCTCATCAAAAAATACTACAAACTAGGAAATTGTTATATCTGTGTAGTCCCTAACCCAGTGCCTGTTATACATTTGCTTCATTAGGATAGTGTTTTCATAATTTCCTAAAAATATGAAATATGAAAAAAGCTAGCCTAGCAATTGCAGTTGGCTGTCTTGCTACAGTATTTATGTGTTCAAATTCCTGGAGGCTATGTGGAGTTCTCGTCATATGCTATGAGTGAAGCAGATCTTAGCTTTATCAAATACAGCTAGCTAGTTGAAGCCAAATTTATGGTCGCACGCCAGTTCCTCAAATAAAATATTGAGTCTGGTGAAACAGGTGGTAAGAAGAATTTGAAGTTAATTTAGGAAGACATCGAAGACCTTGCCGAGCGTTCTTAGGGAATTGAAACATGCATTAATGTTTGGTGCATCTATGGCAATTTGTGAGATTTCTCTCAACACTGAAAAAATTAAGGATCAGCCTGTTGCACCAGAGAAACGTACATTTGGTGCAGTGACAGTTTGTTTTCAACTCAAGCAGGTGATTGTTATGTGTCCGAGGCTAGGAAAAAATGAATGCAGTAAATCTGCTAGCTACATTCTGTGTAATTTTGCAAACTATTTCAAATGTCCTTTATGATTTGGTTCTGGAGCTTAGGGGTTATTTACTATGAGTCGAATAATCGGAGTCGACTCCAAAAATCCCGGGAGTTACCATCTGTAAGAATTGCTCTCCCTATGGAGAACAACAAAACTTCAAAGAGTGGCCACAAAATGTGACAGCCCTCATCAACGGGTAATTGCTTCTCGCCAAGTAGCTATTCCACTTTACCTTGCATATGAATGCTGGGCGAAAAGTGACTTTTCTTTGCTGCAAACTACTCTCCCTCTATTTATCATGGGATTACGGCAGTAAAATCCTTGAAGTTGGTAACTCAATGAGACAAACTCTTGAAGACTTGAATGAGTTGATATGAAACAGGACCTAATTCAAGCAGTATTTAAGAGATTGCTTTGGTAGCTACTGTGCATCAGAGAAAACTGACAATTGAAAAAAAATTCTGTCTGGTAGACTTGGCAACTATAAACATTAACTGCTTGTCTGTTCTGGTTTTGGCATTAGGACTCCACCAACAGACCTTGATTATTGACACACTGGTGACAGACTAGCTTGCGAAGCGGATACTTGCCTAAAAGCAATATATAGTATCCTAACTACATACTCCTACACAATAGAAAGTTTCAGAAGCATCCCAACTGTATGATATTGTTATCCTGTATCGTTCCGTTCTATTTCATCTTATACTACTGTACTCACTTTCTAAAATAAAAGACCAACTTCAAACTGTATGAATTGAGATGCCATACCTTAACTGTGTAATGTATGTAGGACGGGATATCCGTTTTTGAATGAAAATGCCAGTGGAAGATGCTGGCTGAAGATCATTTTAGCATTTCTGCTTGTATGAAAAGAAAATTGCTCTGGGAGCCATCCAATTTTTGTATTGTTAGCTTTTCTGCTGCATTTATAGTCATTGTTGTAGTGTGTAAATGCAACTGGTTTGCTCGAGACAAATTGCCTATACAGTTATAAAAATTATCGCTCTAGATGTGAATGTAGCCCACCTTAAAACTGTGTAAAGAAGCAGCACACGCTGACCAGAGGAGACTACCAGAGAAGGAGTAAAACACTCATTTCGAACAGCAGAAGAACAAACGGACACATCTCTTCATTAAACAAGAATGCTGTTGTATTGCTGTTAATCGCACATACTGGTTGCATACCTGTAGAGTGATTGAACGTTTGTTTGAAATTGAGTTTGTCAGGAGATTAGCGCTGATTTGATACTGCTTGTGAGCGATTTGTAGGTGCTTTAAATGGGCGTCTTCAGAGCGACGCCAGCATCGCTCCTTCCCAGTTTGTTATGTTGTTATGTTTCACCCCATCCCAGTGTGCTCTCTCCCCCAAAGACACCCCCTGCGATGTGGGCCTCCGCGGCGTTGGAACCCCTCCAACCTCAGCTACCCCTCGCTGACCCCCTGTAAGGACTTTGCTGTCAGAGGGGGACTATGGAACTGCCAGTCTGCCACTCGGAAGGCTGACTTCATCCCTGCATATGCCTCCCTCCAGTCCCTACAATTCCTTGCCCTAACTGAGACCTGGATCACACCTGACAACACCGCCACTCCTGCTGCCCTCTCATCCTCCTTCTCCTTCTCGCACACTCCCCGGCCTTCTGGCCATGGCGGTGGTACTGGTCTTTTAATTTCCCCCTCGTGGAAATTCTCTGTTCTCTCCCTCTCTGACCTGTTCATATCCACTTTTGAATTCCATTCTGTTGCAGTATCCTACCCTATGAACCTTTTTATTGCAGTTATCTATCTCCCTCCAGGGCCCCTGGGAAGCTTCCTTGATGAGCTAGACACCCTTCTCAGCTCCTTCCCTGAGGATGGCACCCTGCTGATTCTCCTTGGAGACTTCAACATCCACCTTGAAGCCTCCCAGGCTGCTGCCTTCCTACCGCTACTCCACTCCTTCGGCCTCTCCCTGCAACACTCTCCTCCAACCCACAAGGCGGGCAATGTCCTAGACCTTGTCTTTGTGAGGAACTGCTCATGCTCTGATTTCACGGTTACCCCTCTGCATACATCTGATCACCACTTCATCTCATTCTCCCTCCCTCTTCCTCCCCATCCTCCTCCCCCTCCTCCCACCTACCCTTCCTCAGCCCGCCGTAACCTCCGCTCCCTCTCACCCTCTTCCTTTGCCACCACGGTCACTGCCTCACCCCCCCTCTCGAATCCTTCTCCAAACTCCCCGCTGAGTCTGCATCTGCCACCCTCCTTTCATCTCTCTCCTCCGCCTTTGACTCCCTCTGTCCCCCTGTCTCAAAGCCGCCTCGCACATCCCCCCCGTCCCCTTAGATATCTGACACCCTCCGTACCTCCAGGGCCAGCCTCCGCGCAGCGGAGAGGAAGCGGGGGAAATCCAGAGACGCTTCAGACCTCACGACTTACCAGTCTCTCCTGGCGGCATTCTCTTCCGCTGTCACTGCCGCCAAAGCAAAATACACAAATTCAGAACTCCGGTTCTAACCCCTGGAAACTTTTCTCCATTTTCTCCTCTCTCCTCAA
Source organism: Conger conger (assembly GCF_963514075.1). NCBI lineage: Eukaryota > Metazoa > Chordata > Actinopteri > Anguilliformes > Congridae > Conger > Conger conger. Next base: position 30,343,016 of record NC_083776.1, on the reverse strand, counting down.
TGCACCGCCTCCTCCTCCTCAGTCCTCCTTCGCTGCTGATGACTTTGCTGATTTCTTCGATGAGAAGGTCACAGTCATCCGCAAATCCTTTACAACCACCGCCCCCCTCACTGTGCCCTTCCCCCCCTCTAGGCCCATCACTTCCTTTTCCACTTTCTCCCCCCTTACAGACTCTGATGTTTCTCAACTCCTGCGCTCCCACCGCCCTACAACCTGTGCCCTTGACCCTATCCCCTCTTCTCTTCTCCAAACTATCACACCTGACATTCTCCCATTTGTCACCTCCCTTGTCAACTCCTCCCTGTCTTCCGGCTGTTTTCCGGCATCCTCCAAGAGGGCCCACATCACTCTAAATGCTAAAAAAGCCTACTCTGAATCCCTCCATCATCCAGAACTACCACCCGGTATCTCTTCTTCCTTTCCTTTCTAAAACTATAGAACGAGCCGCTTCTACTCAACTTTCTTCTTTCTTTTCTAACAACAACCTGCTAGACCCCCATCAGTCTGGCTTCAGATCGGGCCACTCGACAGAGACTGCACTCCTCTCCGTCAGTGAGTCACTCCATGCCGCACGAGCAGCCTCCCTCTCCTCTGTCCTCATTCTTCTAGATCTCTCTGCTGCCTTCGACACTGTGGATCACTCCATCCTCCTGTCTGCCCTGTCAGCAACGGGCATCTGTGGCACAGCCCTGGACTGGATTGAGTCCTACCTCTCTGGTCGCTCCTTCCAGGTTGCTTGGGCTGGTTCGGTATCGACACCTCGCCCCCTCGCCACAGGAGTTCCCCAGGGCTCAGTCCTAGGCCCGCTTCTTTTTTCTCTTTACACTTACTCCCTTGGCCCTGTGATCACTGCACATGGGCTATCCTATCACTGCTACGCGGACGATACCCAACTCTTCGTCTCGTTCCCACCGCAGACGCAGGTTTCTGCACATATCTCTGCTTGCCTGAGGGACATCCAGAGCTGGATGGACAACCACCATCTAAAGCTCAACCCAGGCAAGAATGGAATGATATTCATCCCTGCTAATACCTCTCCTCATCTGGATCTCTCCATTTCCCTCGGGGATACCACACTCACGCCGGCGTGGTGATGGATAGCAGACCCTTTCCGAGAACATTGCGGCGGTGACCCGGTCTTGCAGGTTCTTCCTATACAACATACGGAGAATCCGCCCCTTTCTCACCCCCTACTCGACCCAGCTCCTGGTCCAAGCGATGGTTCTGTCCCACCTGGACTACTGCAATTCCCTCTTGGCTGGCCTCCCAGCGTCCGCCATCAGACCCCTCCAACTTATCCAGAACGCAGCAGCTCGTCTGGTCTTCAACCTTCCCAAATACTCACACGTCACCCCCGTTTACTTCCCTCCACTGGCTGTCTGTCATGGCTTGCATCAAATTCAAAACATTGGTGCTAGCCTTCCAAGCAGTTAAGGGGTCTTCCCCAGCTTATCTACAAAAAATCATCAGACCCTACACCCCCGCCAGACCTCTTCGTTCAGCCTCCACTGGCCACTTGGCACCTCCCCCTCTCCGAACCTCCACCTCACGCTCACGACTACTGCCTGTTCTGGCTCCACGGTGGTGGAACGAACTCCCCGTTGAGGTCAGAACTATAGAATCTCTCCCCACCTTCAAGCGCAAGCTGAAGACACACCCCTTCAAGCAGCACCTCTCCCCATCCCTCCCTACCTCCCTGTGAACCTTAATTGTTGTCTTTGTGACTTGCTTTGTGTATCGGTATTTTTAGTTGGCTAGGTAAGCAGTGTTTGGATAGTTAACTTTGGTCACTTTTGCTCTGTTGTTTGTTTCTTTGTTCAAAAAAAAATTTGTTCATAATAATAAAACATTATTACCTTACTGAGAAATGTCATCACAGAGACCAATAAAGTGTGACATCCATCTCTCAAACCACCTCAATGAAGAACTTGTATGAATGCACCTAAGTTTGTTTGGGACTCCAAAATGTAGGGCTCGTCTATTTGTTACGTTTATCAGAGCTTGGAGGACCAAGTAGTCCCAGCATTTAACAAAATTTCACATATTTACACAATTTGAATGCTAGATCTGATATTCAGGAATGATTCTGGTATCAACAGAATTTTGACCAGATAGTGATTTTGTAACATTTTTCTCCTCTATGTATCTGAAGCTCACGCCGTCTCACATTCCATTGAATGTCGCTCCATTTTGGTCTCATAGCCAAAACAATTTGGTCCATGATATCCTGGTGCTTAGTGTTGTAAGACTTATCATAAGCTTGTTTGGAATGCTGAAATGTAACACGAAACTTGTAGGTAGTAATTTTGTGCATTTTACATCTGCCTTAATTTGTGTATTCCTTGGAGTGTGGCAGTTGCTTGACAGTAGCCATGTGAGCTGTGTGTGACACATTTTAACATAAAAGCGGTTCAAACAGATGGTGATATTCAGGAAGAAATTAAAACACATTTTTAGGAGGATGTACATAATAACAACCAAACATGTGGAAATAAACACATGGGGAGGTAATTCCAAAACACAAGGGCTGGTCATTTGCCAGCTCGACAAATGGCACAACACAAGATTATATGGTGAATTAATTGATCATAAATTAACAATCCCTTGAAAATAAGGAGGCAAAAAAAAAAAAGAAAAATGCTGAACAGGTTTCTTAGAAGATAAAATTCCCAAAGTGCAGAATCTCCAGGGAGCCTCTTTTACCAATGACAATGTTGTGTTTTAATGAGATGTCTTAATGGTTAATTTGTCATTGAACAGAGACATGTTTTCTTAGAAATGAGGAAATAAAAACCATCTGTGCTCAGATACCACTGAGAATAACACAGATTCCCACCTGGTGCAGTGACCACCCAACAGTTGCATTTTGACAGGAAAGGCGAAAAAGTGCAAAAACTATTAAAGTGACTGGATACTGGATGTAAAATTATGCAGCCATTCCATGTTTCTTCATTTTTCCAGATAATAATTTAACACATATGCTTTCTAGGTTTCCATGCTCAGAGCAAATTTTTATTGACTAATATTAACAAATTCTCTTTGCTAAAGCACTACATATTCAATCTCCCTCACCTATATTGAAAAAGTGGAACTTAGTCATGCTGCAGGTTTATGCATTAACTTCTGGGGCAAGCACAGATGACACCATCTGTTCCAGACTCGGTCTTAAGATAAAAGACCAGAAATCGACCTGACTTAAACATGAAATCGTGCTAATCCAAAGAATCCAAAGTTTTAAACAAAACAGGTCAAAACATAGGCGATCAGCCAGCCCTAAATGCTGGTGCGTATGGCTAAAGCATATTACAATCTGGCAACAAGAGGAACAAACAGAGGAGTTTAAATACACAGGTAATGAGAGTGAAGTACAATCAGGTGTGCAAAACAATAAGGGAGTGAGATACAGGTGATACAAATTAATGAAATGAATGAACTGACCAAAAAACCATCGCGAACACAGAGAGTAACAATAAACGAAAGCGCTAAGGATTTAGACAAAACAGATGACATAAAACACATAACCTGGCAATGCTGTATTTTTGTATTTGTAGATAACTGAAGCTGGAAAGCAAAATATGACTGATTTTAGAGTTGCTAACCCATGCCAATATCATTATTATTTGCATATAGTAATCAAATAGTTAAAGACATTTAGTATAACTAAGCTGGCAGATTTTCACAGTATCTCCCTGTTTGTGTGTCTGTTTCCACAGTAGACCTGCCCTGCCTATAGTAGAACCTCAATGATATGAATAATACAAGGAATGTGCAGTTTCTTTTATCATTGTAAAATATTGATTGCTCGCTGTTTGTGAAAATCAAAAATTCTTTTGGGATTTCCCCAATTTACAAACACATTTTCAGAAAATCACTGGTTGACATTGGGAATAAGTTGATCTGTATACAACACTATCTGTGCTGTTTAAAAATATCATTTGTGGTTCCTACTTGTGATACATGTCAGAATACTGAAGTTTGGGTAAAAAGTTTCCTCTAAAATCTGAAAGGACCAAAGGGAATACTGTTTGTCCAAATATTGCTTATAAATCTGTCGCATAACTAGTGGTCACACGAGTCCTGGATTGTTCTTTCAAATTTTGTCTTTGTTGTTTCATATTGGCAGAGGAAAATAAATCAAAATGTATTTTAAATTATATGAGCCTTCAAAAACTCATACCAACACCTAACATAAATGCCTGAGGATATTTTAATAAGCAATAAAAGGTAAAATATGAACAATATTCCGGGCTTTAACGGATTGCAAACAAAGAGAGGAAAGGAAGGCAACCAACCAAATACAATCAATGGATATATCAAGTTTCATTCAGCGGCTCAATTTGTTTTAACAAGGTTTTAGCATTCCGTGCAACCTTATTCTTTGGGAAATGAATACCAACTCTGTTTGCACAGCTGCGTTGGAGATTAAGGGACAAACAAACGTGATTCCATGACCAGCACCTTGCCGGAGATCTCATGATGCCATGTTTGCTCAGAGAAAGTGAGATTTCAGAAAGCCAGCATGCAGAACTGGCAAGCGAGCCAAACAAACATTTGATTTGGCATTTCCAACAATAATTAAATGTGAACAGGAGAACCATTCCTACTTGCAGGTCTCTTCCAAAACCCTGCAAAATGATGCACCCACATTATTCTTTGTATAGAATATGATTACAGAGCAGGACTTCTCCCTTCCAGGAGCCATAGATAAAGTCCTAATTTACAAGTGCTGTATGTGTAATTTAACTGCCATTGCACACTTCACCCAAGCAGTTGCAACTCTTCTCATCCGCATCCTTTTGACTCACCTTGATTAACTCCTTAAGTATCACCACTTTTCTTAACACAAGCTTGAAAATGACATAACCAGAATAGAATGGCTACTATTCTTGAACCGTTTTGACTCCAGGCACAATCCTGGTGCCTTCTGAAAGGTAACCCTTTGTGGTTTGGATTCTAAGAGTCAGAAGTATTATTAAATCAAAGTTACAGAAGCGGAAAAATATGTTCTGTTTTTGAGTGGATACAGATTATTGTGGCAGTGCCTGGCACACTTAGACACACAATGGGGTCGCAGCCAAAACACTGGTCAAATACCCTCTAAATTATGATGACAGTATCAACAAAAATGAGCATTCTGCATTTATTTCTAAGCTATGTCTAGGCTTTTTTCCAAAAAGGACAGTGCTTACAACACTTTTTATTCTGTAAAAAAAATATTGACGTTTTTGTCAAATACCCAACCCCAACAACAAAACACATTTCAAACTTTGACATGCTATTAATTATTCAAAAGCAGGCTACCTCCTTATTTATAAGCGTACTGAATAAATGATAAAATATTTTGAGAATGTATTTCGATGATCACTGATATAAAATGGGGTCACAACGTTGAAAATGGCCTCTATTGTGGAGCCAGTCGTGTTTTCACTGTCTTCCTGAGAAATATTCACTCGACAATACTTGAGAGGCTAGAGAGACAAGAGATTCCTTGGAATTCCCCGAAAAGAAGTCCTCTATTTGGATGTCGGCAACGTAAATTTGTTGTAAAACATCCACCATCAAATCTCAAGAAGCGCAACCGTCTCAGCATGTGTATGGAAAATGCTACTGTTTCGCTACGCAGCCAAAATAATGCTGTGTTGTTTCATGAAAGCCTAGCAAACCATACACCGTTGGAAATGTAATGTTATGAGCTAAAATTCTTCTCAGTCGTTACTTCAGTACCATACGACTAGCCGGTTCTAGGTTCAGCTGAATTGATACTGTATTTTTTGCTCACTGATGGGGATCATGCCTTGACTGTGCAACAGGATTACCGATACTGGTCAGAGTTTGTATGTGGGCTCTTCTTGTTCCAGACAGCCTATACAAAATGTAGGTAATAGCACTCATATGTACACATACTTTCGTATGAAGTATGCAGTGGCGAAACGGACTGCAATGATAATTCCTCCAAGGAGGAATTAAGTAAACAATGAACATTCTAACGTTTCTCCAAGTTAGCATGTTTATAGAATTGCATTATTATGCTTTTGGTTTGCTGGACCTATGTCCTGAAAAGGACACTGACATTACCTTATTTCATGTAATATAGATTTCCAAAATGCAGAGAAGATGACCCCCCCCCCATGCTTGTTGTTGCTGAAGCAATAGCCTCTTAAAATAGGTTACACAGGTAGAACTGTGAGTTTAAATGCTTTGAAACGGTATATCCTGTTACCACAATGATTGAAAATTAAAAAAGGAATGATTGCAAAAAAAACCCACACCAGCCCAGTCCTGAGGTGAGACTGAAGGGGTTAAGTGACATTGCATTTCTCAGGGAGGTTGTGATTTTATGCAGATTGAACTGAATACAATATCATCTCTTACCCCTGTAGCAATAGAGGAAACTGCTGGATACAACACTGCACTGTTTTAGAAAGGGGACTGCAATATTTATATTATCATTATTTTTAAGAGAATGCATTAACTATAACAGCTGGTAAAGACACAATACATGTTGATGGTGGCAAATGCATTGTTAACAGAGCTGGTGTTTTCCTCTCAGGATTTGAGAATGTTTTTCTTGACTGATTTCCTAAGCTGTATTTACATTCACATTACATGCAGGCAGTTTGCAGATGCTCTTATCCAGAGTAGTTTACACAAGAAACAAACCGTTCCTATCGCTGGATATTAACCGATACAATTCAGCTTCAACACCTTGCTCAAGGGTATAATTGAACGTACACCCAAGCATTGAGCCTGCAGCCTCCGAGTTATGAACCTGGTTCTATCTGCTATACTGCTCTAGCAGTATTACGCCTGGACCATGGATCATACTATAGTACGATAACAACACGAGAGAGAGGCTAGCTAAACACTGTCATGACTTAGTTATGGGTTTGACCACCATGCTGGGACTGTGAGAGAAGGTGAAAAAACAGAAGACGGTAAACAGGCCTGAGGCCATGTTCTTCCCATTTGAGAAGGGTTGAGAACAACAGAGCATGAATAACCAAAAACAAATCAAAAACATATAGCATTCTTGCTGAGGTTGGGAGGTTGCTTCAGACAGTGGAAATAGGAAGAAGCCAGCGAGTCGGAACAGACGGTGTCTATATTTCCAAAAAGCACAGCAGCCCTGGCCTTTATAGAAAGCCTGACAAAGGGACGAGCTGTTGGGTTGATTTGTGACCATTCCTGGGTTTGTGCAGGTCTATAAGTGAAGAGGCTGTTGTCCAAGGCCCTGAAGGCCTGGAAGTGCAGCAGCTGCTGCTTGTGATCCCCAAGGCCTCCCCGGCTCTGGCAGAAAACAGCCAAAAGAGGACCGTCTTTTATGTTCAGTCCGGGTCCTGCCTAGCCGTGCAGTAATCCCACTGTAAAAACACCTTTTGTCTCGTGAAAACAGACTGAGACAATCTGAAATGTTGGGTAAGCACATACCCAGTCGTGTGATGACAACCGAATAAATGAGCATTTGCGCTTGCAGAGGAGTTTTGAGTTTAGGCCGTTTTTAGGAGTTTAGTTTTGGGCTGCTGGGCTCATCCTGTTAAGGCAATGTGGACAGTTCCCTTGGTCTGGTGTTGAATTCAGACTGTGCCAATGCAGACTGTGGCTGGCAGCTCCACAGGGCCAGGCACAGCAGGCTCTGCTGTTTTCCAGGCATGGGAGGGTTTCAGTTGGCTGTGGTGACAGTGTCTCCTCACATACCGGCTACCCCTCACGATCGATCGTTTGGCCACAGGTTGTCCTGTTGTGCTGTATGAAAAAGTATTTTTATTGTGACCCGCAGCATTGGTTCCCGAGGTCATATGCACCTCAGCTACATTCAAACTTTCACAATACACTGTCTGCAAACATAAGAAGTCTGCTTATCAAGGCCCAAGATTGTCAAATGCCTGAATTTCATTGGTTACGGTTGAGCCTTGCTACAATTATCATTGCCTGATTTTTTTTCTGTGTACCTTGAGAAGCAATCCTGCAGGGTTTTTGTCGTGATAAGAAGTGGCAGCTGGCTTTACATGCTTCAGATGAAAGAACATGCTTCTCTTTGTGAGTTTGAAATGTGTTTGTCATTCAGCAAATTGAATGGTTTTGACGAAGGAGTTTATATTGTAGTATAAAGCAAACATATTGATAAAAATACATCATGTGTACAAACATTTGTACCTTTGGGGAAAAAATGTTTTAAAGATGTGGCAAAATCACAAATCTTCATCAGACCATTTAAAACACACACTGTAATGCATTTAATACAGCAAAACACAGATATATATTATAAAAACACATGGTGCATTCAAAGCAAAGAGTACAGTGCATTTATTGTGTACAACAAAACACATGGATACACATTTAATAAAGCACCAACCGAGAAAGTTCATTTATATCACAATGAAGAAGCAGTGCATTTAACAAAAAGACAGAGGCACAGGCATTTATAGTTGCAAATGAGACCTCTGTAATTGATTGAACACAGGTGGGTTTTATTGAAGACTGCAGTGTGAGATGAAGGCTTCCTATTTAATATGCTCTGGGATTCGATTTACTCAGATGAATCTTTCAACAGCCCTCAGGTTATTTCATCAACTAAACTTAATTTGTGTGTGTGTAAGCTTGTGTGTCCCACTGGGTGTGTGTGTGTGTGTGTGTGAGTGTGTGCTTGTGCATCTGATCAAAAGCTAGGTGAAAATAAAGTTATGCAGATTTGATTTACACTGCACCTGTTACATTCAGGCTGGTAATATAAGTCAGCTACGCATACATGCATTTAATCATGTGCAAGTGCATTCACAACAAAAATTATGAGTGTGCAAGTTGTTGGTTCTCTGTCTTGTGTATATTGTTGGTTGATTAGGGTGCTCATGTGTCAAACAGTATCTCTGACTTACTCAATTCAGTTTACCCACTGGTGGGTCAGTATGATTTGTGAATATCTCTGCAATGCCACCTGCTACCATTTCCATTCAAATTGTGCCCGAATCCTTAATTTCTGCTGATTATCACGGTGAATGGTGTTTCTACTGCTCTAAATTCCACCATTACAGCACAAAGACAAACAAGCAACCTTCATATTCATTGCATTCATAACAAATATTGTTTTAATAATGTAACACGTCAACTGTCAATTGTCTTCACATTCTGCTGATATTTTTCTGTTTTTTTGTTTGTTTCAGTGACTCTGTGTTCGCGGCTCTCGGCTTGCTTCTGGGGTGGAAACGCAGCCAGAAAACGGGACCGTCTCGGGCCTGATTTTACCACAGCCTGCTGGAGATATACTGTGAGAGCGGAGGCACAGCTGTGGCAGCCAAACTCCCTGTGGCAGGCTCAAGAGCTGCTGTACATGCCTGAACGTTTTCCATCACTTATAGCAGCAGAAGAAAGCTGTCTTACGCCGCAGACGTGTGCACTGCCAAGCGTAAATGTTTAAGCCGTGTGCGGGGGCTTGCTGTGCAATTTGTTCTGATTGTTTCAGGAACGATGTTTTTTGCATGAAAACTGCGGATAATATTCCGTGGCTTGTCAGCACGAGTGCGCCTGTGTGTATTTGCATGTGTGAATGTGGGCCCATGTATGTGCTCTGTGTTTGTATGCGTGGCCAGATTTGTGTGCGTATATGTATGTATGCATGCGTGTGAATGTATGCATGTGTTTGTGTCCTTGTGTGTATATGTGCATATGTGTGTGTGTGCCCATGTGTATGTATGCATGCGTTTGAATGTATCGATGTGTTTGTGTGTGTGTCCTTGTGTGTATATGTGCATAGGTGCTTATGTGAATGTATGAGTGTATATATGTGTGTATGTATGAAATGACAGGTAGTGGTTGTAGTTGTGGTGGGGGTGGCGGTATTGCTGGTTGTAGTTGTGTTGGGGGTGGCGATATTGCTGGTTGTAGTTGTGTTGGGGGTGGCGATATTGCTGGTTGTAGTTGTGTTGGGGGTGGCAGTATTGCCGGTTGTAGTTGTGGTGGGGGTGGCGGTATTGCTGGTTGTAGTTGTGGTGGAGGCGGTGGTATTGCTAGTTGTAGTTGTGCTGGGGGTGGTTGTATTAGTGGTTGTAGTTGTGGTGGGGGTGATGGTATTGCTGGTTGTAGTTGTGGTGGGGGCGGTAGTATTGCTGGTAGTAGTTGTGGTGGGGGTGGAGGTATTGCTGGTTGTAGTTGTGGTGGGGTGGTGGTATTGGTGGTTGTGGTGGGGGTTGGGGTATTGGTGGTTGTAGTTGTGGTGGGGGTGGAGGTATTGCTGTATTGCTGGTTGTAGTTGTGGTGGGGGCGGTAGTATTGCTGGTTGTAGTTGTGGTGGTATTGGTGGTTGTAGTTGTGGTGGGGGTGGAGGTATTGCTGGTTGTAGTTGTGGTGGGGGTGGTGGTATTGCTGGTTGTAGTTGTGGTGGGGGTGGTGGTATTGCTGGTTGTACTTGTGGTGGGGGTGGTGGTATTGCTGCTTGTAGTTGTGGTGGGGGTGGTGGTATTGCTGCTTGTAGTTGTGGTGGGGGTGGCAGTGTTGGTGCTGATAGAGTTAAATGAGTCAGTGGTTGTGGTTGTGAAAGTTGGAGCAGTAATAGTTGATAGTTGTGGTGGGGGTGGTAGTATTGCTGGTTGTAGTTGTGGTGGGGGTGGAGGTATTGGTGGTTGTAGTTGTGGTGGGGGTGGCAGTGTTGGTGCTGATAGAGTTAAATGAGTCAGTGGTTGTGGTTGTGAAAGTTGGAGCAGTAATAGTTGATAGTTGTGGTAGGGGTGGTAGTATTGCTGGTTGTAGTTGTGGTGGGGGTGGAGGTATTGGTGGTTGTAGTTGTGGTGGGGGTGGCAGTGTTGGTGCTGATAGAGTTAAATGAGTCAGTGGTTGTGGTTGTGAAAGTTGGAGCAGTAATAGTTGATAGTTGTGGGTGGGTGCGTTGGAGAAGGGGAAGTGTTTGTAATAGATTGTTACCATCACAGAACCTGAGCTGACCTGTCACCCTAAGGACGGTTGGCTTATTTCCTCCAATACATTTGTGTTTATTGAGTTATTATCTGCTGCATCCCACAGTTTTTCAGTTCAGCTTGAGGCTTCAGGAAGTGTTCCCGGATTTCTCCAAATCAGTGATCACATTTTTTTTTCTTTTTTCCCCTTTGGAATATTTCCTTTGAGAATCATTACATGACTAACCGACTGTAAATGGTGAAGTATGCCAAAATGCTAAATACTGTATCTGCAATTCAAAACTGTTGATTTAGTAAAAATGGATTTAATTCTGTTTACTTCTCTGTCGAAATTGTCTTAAACCGTTTTTTGTTTTTGCTCTCGCGTAGAGCCTATAGGTCGCTATTGATTCATTGGTGACTCATCAGGTCAGACCCAGAGGGCTGGAGCGGAGGACCAATCAGAGCCTGTCCTGCGCGGGTCTCCAGGGCCTCAGCGAGAGCCTCTGTTTTCCTGAAGGGCTGAAGATGAATCACAGGTGTGACTCATTAGTTTGGCTGTCTGGAGCCGCGGCAGAGCCAGAAGGAGCCGTGAGGGAGGCCTCACTGAGCGAAACCCAGGCTGAGGCCTGGCGGGGAGCCCTTGGCTAACACCGAGTTTATTAATTATACAAAACTGGGACCAGATCATCCTCACCTGTGTGCTGAAGGAACCTCAGTCATGACCAAAGTCAGGACCAGACACACTTCAGCATGACATGCTGTGCAGCCGTAATTGTCTTATATTTCAATATTTCAGATATATCATTTTTAATATTATTTTCCATATTTGGAACGCCTGAAATTGTAAATTGTAATTGCAGAGTATTCTCAGTGATAGGTGTCATCAGCTACCTGTGTCTCGGGAGACAAGAGGACACATACAGCAGAGAGCGATGGCATTTGGTGTCATCAGTGAAGTCATTTATATTTTTTAACCCACCTTTTTCAACTAATTTGCAACGCTCAATCGTATTGACTATTTTGGGAGTTTGCAAGACTGGAGACAAGCACATGGTCTTCTCCAAAACATTGATTTGTGATTAAACAAAAAGTTTATTTGATAAGCAATAGTTATCCACATTTCTCTGTTTCTTGTTTGAAAGAGTTTAGTTTGGTGAACCATCAGTGACTGATTGAATGAAGTACAGGTATGTGAAATGTTACTGTGTGAATAATAGTCAATCACATGCATATGTGGCAGAATTACAAAATTCATACAGTTATGTACCACACACTGTTTATTTATACCATATACACTCAGTGAGCACTTTAATAGGTATTTATTAAACTTATTTTTTAGACTTATTGGTCTTGTGCAGCTGTAGCCAGTTAAGAGGTTTGACACGTTGTGTTCAGAGATGCTCTTCTTCATACCACTGTTGGTTATTTTCATTACTGTCAGCTTTGACCAGTCTGGCCCTTGTCCTCTGACCTCTCTCATTAACAGGAAAACTATGCATGAAAATCCCAGGAGATCAGCAGTTCTGAGATACTCAAATAACCCTGTCTGGCACCAACAATCATTCCACAGTCACTGAGGTCACATTTCTTCCCCATTCTGGCATTTGGTTTGAACAACAGCTGAATGTCTTCTTTCATGCATTTAGCTGCTGCCACATGATTGGCTGATTAAATGTTTGCATTAAGAAGCTGGTGTACAGATCAACCTAATAAAGTACTCAGTGAGTGTACATACATAGCCATGTGTAGCACTATATCAAACAAGCCATGCTTGGTAGGTTTTACCATTCTGCTACCTGGTTTACTCAGAGCTAGTTCAATTATTTGAATTGCCTATAAATGCAAGCATTGCCCTGTAAGCAAGAAAGCCACCTAGCACGGTTCCTATCTTGTTTGGTGTGTTGCATCACATTTTCTGAAACTCAATGAAATGAAATAGTCAATGAAATAGTTTTAATTTTTTTATTTTAAGACTCCAGTGCTCTGGTTGTTTGTACTGGGCACAAATAAACTTTTATGACTGAACCCACCTTTACTTAATTTAGTTGAAAGTGCCTGAGTGGGGAATAATAAGTGTTCTCTATTCATTTCAAAACACCATTTCCTTGTGTGCAATTCCCAAATTGGTGTTGTCAAACTCACATAATCCCGGCTACACATATGTACATGTTAACTGCTCCAGGTAGTCCTTAGAGACACTACGTGTGGGGTGCCAACAGTATACACCACACCTGAAGGTTCACCACACTGATTAATGGCTGAGTAAAATCATTCTTCATGACAGAGTCTCCTCTGGAACGCCACTGGATGATAAATACGAAAGCTGAGCATACCCCATTATTAGTTACATTAATATGATGCGGTCTATTGACAATCTTTCATATCGTATGCCTTGGGAGGTCCTGGACTGTAGCAGAGGTAGTAATGGAGATACTAATCGACTGACTAAAGTGGTGGGCGCATCAAATGGAAGGAGAGAAGAGGAGTTTGGCTGTGTGTGTCATCAGTCACTGCTGCGTACTCACAAGTGAGAAATGGGTTGGGTGGTGGTGGGAAGATTGTTCATGGCACGGAGGCAACATTCACATTTTCATTAAATGGCAAGACCAATACAGACACAGAAATGAAAATACAGCACTGCATTACTACAACTAAAACTATCGCTGGGTCTTGGCACAAGCGAACACAACTGAATATGTGACAGCATCCTACTTACTCTTCAATGAAAATCAGCATGAAATTTGGTACGGGTAGTATGTGGTTTCGAATGCAGCCTCTGATCTGGAAAACAAATGATATGACCCAGAAAAGGAGCAGCCATCTGTAAGTCTCCATTTTTTAAAACCTGTGTTTAATCAGGGAGTCCCTTCTGATAAAAATGATTTTCAAGGCAGACCTGAAAAACAAACTACCGGTAGCTGCAGTGGTTCTGATTTTGTCCATTATATATATTTGCATCATTTCTATTATTTCTTTTTAGCATACTACTGCTACTGCTACTGCAACAAATGTTTCTTCTTTTCATTTATATTCACACTATCTACTCCTACTCTGACTACTACTTATTTCCGAGTTTGATATGTTACTGTATTACAATTATTAATATCATGTCGGTGTATTTGCAGTTTCTGAAGAAAAAATGTGACAATCACAAAAATCAGCTACCAACTATGACATGCTATGATATGCTATATGTATAACTATAAAATAAAATAAAATTTGATTCAAAAATTAACTGGAAGCACAATCAGTCCTCAATCAGCAGATTCAATCTATGGTCAAAACTTGCTTACAGTTGGTTGCTGCTACTTATATTGGGGTCCTCAGTTTGTGCTCTCCTTTTTGTTGTGAAGAGCGTATTTAGTACTTTACAATCATTATGAACTAGCTCAACAGTCTTCTGTTGCTACACTGAACTGATGCAGCTAGGCCCGCCATCACTGAGGTGGTAGGGTTAAATGGGAATTGGATGGGAGTGATGAACCAGGCCTTGGGGCATCAACTGATTTTTGGGAAGCAAAGGGGGTCTCATTGACTGCTAGTATGCTTAGTCTTGTCAAGTCGTTTTCCTGGAAATAGGCCCAAGTCTGAATAGAAGTCATTTTATGATTTGGACTTTTTGTTCTTTGGTTGGCATGTCGTGTCAAGCTGCCTCTTTTTTTTTTTGAGAGTCCAGATGGCTCTGAGTCCGACCCGATTGAATGCCCAGACTGAGGCTGAGAGAAGTCACCCTGGCACACAGCAGCACAGATGAGCCACAAGCTGAAGGGCTCTAAACCTCACAAGGCACAGCTTGGCTGACCGCTTCAACCAATCAGGGTCCATTTCATGTTCACTTGAAAACAATCAGACCAGATAAATCAAGCTGTATAGAGAATAAGCTTGCTCAAATACAGAGGAAGAACCAGTAACTAAAATATAGCGGGTTTGGATGCATGTTCGATATTGGCCCAACATTGCCTTTCTGGTTAGAAATATTTGTTATTAGGGTCTTATAATGATGGAAGACTGAATCCAGTCATGCAATGAAATGTCGTCAACTGCCATTGTAGAAAAAACCCAACATTCAGTGTTCCAAGTGGGTTTCAGAAATGTTGATACAGAAGGTGAAGATGCTGGACTTGATGGGTTGTTCATGAACAAGTCGGCTCTTATTTTTATGTAGATGAACACAATAAAAAGTCATTTGACGACTGACTTCAATAATAACGATAGAATAATAAAGTGTAGGCAAACCATTAAAAGAATATATAATGATCGAGCAAGAATGGTGAGACATTTGTCTCGCTTGTGCGTGCACTGTGCAAGGGTCTGATTGCCTTGCTCTTGTTATTATGATGTAGGCTACGTAGGCTTGAATATACTGAATAAACTGCAGGTGTTGATATATGGTATGTGTTCTCATCTCTGACAAATGTACGATAGCAAAATAACATCCTAACTGATTAATGCATTCATTAATTAGCCAATCAGTGCGCACACTTTTATTCTGAAGAGATGCCTGACAATATTGCCATATTTTGATGAATTACTGATAAAGAATGTTGTTTAGCCTGAATTATTTCTTGAATCAAATTGATCGCTTAAGTCGCTTAGTATTACGGAGACCATGATGTAACTTCTTTCGATGGCATCTTTCTCTTTTTAGATTTGTTTAAATATTTTATTTATCAAACTGAATGCAAAATAATGTTATTTTTGAAATTAGAAGACTGAGTCAGATTTCATTGAACAATTTCAATTATATATGAGCACAAACAGCGATCATGTCAAACCACCAGCAGCTTTGGCTTATTTTTGAGAAACCGGAAACAAAGAGGCTTTTGCAAAACAAAAGAGCTGACTGATATTGGTGAGCCGAGCCAAAAAATCCAACTGACTGAAAAGAGCTGGAAAGCCCATCACTATTACTAAGACCTTTCTGTGAGTCGTGTCCTGTCCTTTTGTACAGGTAAGAAAGCGAGAGCCGGACCTTGGAGTAAGAAGATGGGGCGACAATGGCTCAGGTGGTAAGAGCAGTCGTCTGGCAGTCGGAGGGTTGCCAGTTCGAATCCCACCCTGGGTGTGTCAAAGTGTTCTTGAGCAAGACACCTAACCCCCAAATGCTCCTGATGAGCTGGTTGGTACCTTGCATGGCAGTCAATTGCCATTGGTGTCTGAGTGTGTGTATGAATGGGTGAATGAGAAGCATCAATTGTACAGTGTTTGGATAAAGGCGCTATATAAATGCCAACCATTTACCAAGATGGAAAGAGGAGTGCAGATAATGCAGTGCTTAGACACAGCTTGTGGAAAGACTCACTGCTGCCTTGACAGATACATCCTCTCTCACTCTCCCTGACAGACACAGATACATCCAGTCTCACCCTCATTCTCTCCTGACAGACACAGATACATCCAGTCTCACCCTCACTCTCCCTGACAGACACAGATACATCCAGTCTCACCCTCATTCTCTCCTGACAGACACAGATACATCCAGTCTCACCCTCACTCTCCCTGACAGACACAGATACATCCAGTCTCACCCTCATTCTCTCCTGACAGACACAGATACATCCAGTCTCACCCTCATTCTCTCCTGACAGACACAGATACATCCAGTCTCACCCTCACTCTCCCTGACAGACACAGATACATCCAGTCTCACCCTCATTCTCCCTGACAGACACAGATACATCCAGTCCCACCCTCATTCTCTCCTGACAGACACAGATACATCCAGTCTCACCCTCATTCTCTCCTGACAGACACAGATACATCCTCTCTCCCTCATTCTCTCCTGACAGACACAGATACATCCTCTCTCCCTCATTCTCTCCTGACAGACACAGATACATCCAGTCTCACCCTCACTCTCTCCTGACAGACACAGATACATCCTCTCTCCCTCATTCTCTCCTGACAGACACAGATACATCCAGTCTCCCCCTCATTCTCTCCTGACAGACACAGATACATCCAGTCTCACCCTCATTCTCTCCTGACAGACACAGATACATCCAGTCTCACCCTCATTCTCTCCTGGCAGACACATGTACATCCTCTCTCCCTCTCAAATAGTTTCAAATAATTTCCATATCAGTTGTTAAAGGCATACTATGCAGGATTTCTTTCCCCGCTTCACTCCTGTGTTCACACACAAAAAATGTCCATGCCCCCCATTCTCTACCCCGCCATCCTACACCCCAAAGAAGATTCTGCATGTTGCAGACTACCGTGCGATAGCCGGATTTGCAAGCTAAGAAAACCGTGGTCTAAAATGATTAATACAACATCTGATTAGTAGTCACTTTCCCTGCTATTTAGCTATTTAACTGACATTAAACATTAGTTAAACATTAGTGGTGACCACTACTGCTAATGCCAGTTTCAGTCTGCTTCAGCCTGCCTGGAAGAAAGCATTGCACAATTCTGTAACATAAGCATGCACACTCACAAACATCAATTAAGTGTCGCTTTTATTTTTATTAGACATCTCAAGTTGTCTGAAAGGCCTGGATTGTTTTGGATTTAGGCATGAAGTCCTTGCCCAGGAGAGGAAATATCAGTAGAATCTCCTGAAAATATATACAGCAGTACTGTGCCGTGGGACCCAGCTATTATGGCCAGTCAACTGACATACAAAACTGTATTAGTTCGCTAATACGACTGTATTGTTACGAATGATGGCCAGCTTCTTGCTCATAATGGCTAGCCACCAATGGCTAGCCCTTGCATTTTCAACTGAAATGACTGAGCATGTTTCTTTTCTGAAAATCCTGCATAGTGTGCCTTTAACCTCAAGTTATGAAAGAAAAAAAAACAATACATTTCAGTGACCACAATTGTTAATTTATTCCAAATTAAGTATTCCCTTTTAACAGATTACCATTCTGAAAGATAACCCAAGGCAACAAGAAATGAAAGACACCAAAATGTTATAGATGCAAATAAATTATTACTTATTGTCAAAAATAATAACCCCAATTTAAATCTCAAAATTCTTTGCTAATATTGTAAAACAGTAAACTGCTGGAATATATCTAGCAAATCATGTTCTATGTAGGATTTAAGATGAACTATGCTTATTAAAGATACAAATATGCCAATTATACATACATTAGCTGACAAATTCATGATTGCAAGGATACCCACAAAAGCGGCACATTTTCAGGCCAATTTACAAAACAAAAAGCAAGTATATTCAGAGCACATACTTAATATCTCAAGTGTGTTGGGTACAAATGTAGACTCTATAAAAAGGCAATTATACTTTTCACACTTGCCTGACTACTTCTAAGTTCATCTTATTTCTCTGGACATTATTCTCCGAGTGTTAGCTGCTAGCCGCATGGATGTGCCATTACAAAAAATATATATATATAATTAATGCAGTGCATAGTGCTGCTTGGATGGAGTAATCTTTCAGTTTTTTTCTTTACGGTTAACGTCCCTGATTAATTCTTTCATTTTGGAAGAAAAAATGTCTTGGAAATAATGGCTAGATAAGACCTACATAATGCCTTCATGCGAATTACATGGCAACTACACAGGGATTACACATGCACTCATCAGAACTTCAAAGAATAACCTAAATGTAGACAATACCTAGACACTGAATCTAATTGCATAGCATAGAATCTTCATGCACACTATATTGGCACTCATTAGAACTGTACAGCATAGCATTGTCATACAATGTCTCTCAAAGTCTTAGTCATGTGACTCCTGAAATACCAGATTTATTGAATTTTTCTGATGAAATTAACTCAAAAGATTATATTCAAAAGTCATTCTTTTTTCATAGGTCTTAGAGATTGAAGGCAATGCCTTCTTGGTTTTTCCTGCAAAGCCAATGTTGCCAGCAAAGTGCACAGTGAAGTTTTGTGCCTGACTTCATTACATTACATTACATTACATTATTGGCATTTGGCAGACGCTCTTATCCAGAGCGACGTACAACAAAGTGCATACCCATAACCAGGGATAAGTTCGCTGAAAGACCCTAGAGGTAAGTACAATTTCAACTGCTACCTGTACAACAAAGATAAGGACAAGGGCAATTTTTTTTTTTTTTTTTTTTTTTAAACAAACAAACAGAGCAAAAGTCACCAAAGTTAACTATCCAAACACTGCTTACCTAGCCAACTAAAATACTGATACACAAGTCACAGAGACAACAATTAAGGTTCACAGGGAGGTAGGGAGGGATGGGGAGAGGTGCTGTTTGAAGAGGTGTGTCTTCAGCTTGCGCTTGAAGGTGGGGAGGGATTCTATAGTTCTGACCTCAACGGGGAGTTCGTTCCACCACCGTGGAGCCAGAACAGACAGTAGTCGTGAGCGTGAGGTGGAGGTTCTGAGAGGGGGAGGTGCCAAGCGGCCTGTGGAGGCTGAACGAAGAGGTCTGGCAGGGGTGTAGGGTCTGATGATTTTTTGCAGATAAGCTGGGGAAGACCCTTTAACTGCTTGGAAGGCTAGCACCAATGTTTTGAATTTGATGCGAGCCATGACAGGCAGCCAGTGGAGGGAAGTAAGCAGGGGGGTGACGTGTGAGTATTTGGGAAGGTTGAAGACCAGACGAGCTGCTGCATTCTGGATGAGTTGGAGGGGTCTGATGGCAGACGCTGGGAGGCCAGCCAAGAGGGAATTGCAGTAGTCCAGGCGGGACAGAACCATCGCTTGGACCAGGAGCTGGGTCGAGTAGGGGGTGAGAAAGGGGCGGATTCTCCGTATATTGTATAGGAAGAACCTGCAAGACCGGGTCACCGCCGCAATGTTCTCGGAAAGGGACAGTCTGCTGTCCATTACCACGCCGAGGTTCCTTGCACTGGGTGACGGCGTGAGTGTGGTATCCCCGAGGGAAATGGAGAGATCCAGATGGGGAGAGGTATTAGCAGGGATGAATATCATTTCAGTTTTACCTGGGTTGAGCTTTAGATGGTGGTTGTCCATCCAGCTCTGGATGTCCCTCAGGCAAGCAGAGATACGGGCTGAAACCTGCGTATCAGACGGCGGGAACGAGACGAAGAGTTGGGTATCGTCCGCATAGCAGTGGTAGGATAGCCCATGTGCAGTGATCACAGGGCCAAGGGAGCGAGTGTAGAGAGAAAAAAGAAGCGGGCCAAGGACTGAGCCCTGGGGAACTCCTGTGGCGAGGGGCCGAGGTGTCGATACCGAACCAGCCCAGGCAACCTGGAAGGAGCGACCAGAGAGGTAGGACTCAATCCAGTCCAGGGCTGTGCCACAGATGCCCGTTGCTGACAGGGCAGACAGGAGGATGGAGTGATCCACAGTGTCGAAGGCAGCAGAGAGATCTAGAAGAATGAGGACAGAGGAGAGGGAGGCTGCTCGTGCGGCATGAAGTGACTCACTGACGGAGAGGAGCGCAGTCTCTGTCGAGTGGCCCGATCTGAAGCCAGACTGATGGGGGTCTAGCAGGTTGTTGTTAGAAAAGAAGGAAGAAAGTTGAGTAGAAGCGGCTCGTTCTATAGTTTTAGAAAGGAAAGGAAGAAGGGATACCGGGCGGTAGTTCTGGATGATGGAGGGATCCAGGGTAGGCTTTTTTAGCAGCGGAGTGATGTGGGCCCTCTTGGAGGATGCCGGAAAACAGCCGGAAGACAGGGAGGAGTTGACAAGGGAGGTGACAAATGGGAGAATGTCAGGTGTGATAGTTTGGAGAAGAGAAGAGGGGATAGGGTCAAGGGCACAGGTTGTAGGGCGGTGGCAGAGCAGGAGTTGAGAAACATCAGAGTCTGTAAGGGGGGAGAAAGTGGAAAAGGAAGGGATGGGCCTAGAGGGGGGGAAGGGCACAGTGAGGGGGGCGGCGGTTGTAAAGGATCTGCGGATGACTGCGACCTTCTCATCGAAGAAATCAGCAAAGTCATCAGCAGCGAAGGAGGACTGAGGAGGAGGAGGCGGTGCGTTGAGGAGAGAGGAGAAAATGGAGAAAAGTTTCCGGGGGTTAGAAGCAGAGTTCTGAATTTGCGTTTGATAGTATTTTGCTTTGGCGGCAGTGACATCGGAAGAGAATGCCGCCAGGAGAGACTGGTAAGTCATGAGGTCGGAAGCGTCTCTGGATTTCCCCCACTTCCTCTCCGCTGCGCGGAGGCTGGCCCTGGAGGTACGGAGGGTGTCAGATATCCAAGGACTGGGAGGGGATGTGCGAGGTGGCTTTGAGACAGGGGGACAGAGAGAGTCAAAGGCGGAGGAGAGAGATGAAAGGAGGGTGGCAGATGCAGAGTCAGCGGGGAGTTTGGAGAAGGATTCGAGAGGGGGGAGTGAGGCGGTGACGGTGCTGGCAAAGGAAGAGGGTGAGAGGGAGCGGAGGTTACGGCGGGCTGAGGAAGTGTGGGAGGGAGGAGGGAGAGGAGGATGGGGAGGAAGAGGGAGGGAGAATGAGATGAAGTGGTGATCAGATGTATGCAGAGGGGTAACCGTGAAATCGGAGCATGAGCAGTTCCTTACAAAGACAAGGTCTAGGACATTGCCCGCCTTGTGGGTTGGAGGAGAGTGTTGCAGGGAGAGGCCGAAGGAGTGGATTAGCGGTAGGAAGGCAGCAGACTGGGAGGCTTCTAGGTGGATGTTGAAGTCTCCAAGGAGAATCAGTGGGGTGCCATCCTCAGGGAAGGAGCTGAGAAGGGTGTCTAGCTCATCAAGGAAGTTTCCCAGGGGCCCTGGAGGACGGTAGATCACTGCAATGAAAAGGTTAGTAGGGTAGGATACTGCAACAGAATGGAATTCAAAAGTGGATATGGACAGGTCAGAGAGGGGGAGAACAGAGAATTTCCACGAGGGGGAAATTAAAAGACCAGTACCACCGCCACGGCCGGAAGGCCGGGGAGTGTGCGAGAAGGAGAAGGAGGATGAGAGGGCAGCGGGAGTGGCGGTGTTGTCAGGTGTGATCCAGGTCTCAGTTAGGGCAAGGAATTGTAGGGACTGGAGGGAGGCATACGCAGGGATGAAGTCAGCCTTCCGAGTGGCAGACTGGCAGTTCCACAGTCCCCCTGTGACAGCAAAGTCCTCACAGGGGGTCAGCGGGGGATAGCTGAGGTTTGAGGGGTTCCGACGCCGTGGAGGCCCACGTCGCAGGGGGGGTCTTCGAGGGAGAGAGCAGACTGGGATGGGGTGAAACATAACATCACAACTGGGACGGAGCGACGCTAGCGTCGCTCTGACACGCCTATTTAAATGGCCTACAATTGCTCACAAGCAATACCAAATCAAAGCTAATCTACTGATAAATTCCACAGCTATTTAAGTTACTTAAGACAAATGTTCAATCACTCTACGGGTATGCAACCAGTAGAAGTGATTAACAGGTAATAGACAAACAACCTGGCTCAAGCCCTAACCCTTGCTGTTCAAATGAGCAATTTAAAAAATCTACGTTACCGCGTCAAGAGGAAAACCCGCAGCGATATTAAACACCTGGTCAGAATGATGCACTTACTGACTAAGGACAACTTTCGCCAGTCTAATATACGCTAGCGTCGCTCTGACACGCCTATTTAAATGACTTCAGAGACAAAGGTGAAGATGTGAAGTTGATAACTGGAGTAACAACATGCTAAATCTGTACAGAGCAACTGTTATTTTTAATCAGTGAAAACTCTCTCAAGAGTTTAGCTATTACATCTGGCATTGTTGTTGGCCATAGCACCTTGGTCTGTACAAATAATACTCCTGGAGACATTGAGAAAAACCAGGGAAGAAGAACAGCCGTGTTTGAGCTGGAGCTGTGAAAGATTTCTGGGGCCTGAGTGAAGCGGGCTAAGTTGCTCATTCAACCCAAGACATCATTGTTGCGTTCATATTCATATCATACAAAAAACTGTGATGTAATAAAACCAGAAGGTGGCGATGCCAGATTGTTAAAAAGACTCTCCGCTAGCATGAACACCAGTTTAGATTCTTATAAGTTTCTCATTTACAATGTAGGGCAATAAAAGAGGAGGTTCACCCATGCCACACTAATGGTTTACAACCTTGACCTAGTCACAGACTCAGACAATAAAAAGCATATTCTAAGTATCCTTGATACCATTTCTCTACGTCCAAAATCATGTTCCAATATAAGAGCAAGGGCAGGAATATCAGCTCCTCTCTGCAGCCACAGTGGCCTTGCTGTACCGCCCACACAGTCTTCACTTCAGTTTTTTCTCCTCCATCGCTTTCCAATGCCAAACAAAGTGGTTCTGTTGAGATTCAATTTTAATTTTGTATCATTCAATCAAGAGCCTTGCTTTGCGCGAGTATACGAATGACCACGAAACTGGAACTGAGTGACTGACCAGACTCTTCAGGGAAAAGGGACAGTGGTGGAGAAGAAAGACAAGTGATTCAAGTTAAGATGGTTTTATACATTAACAGTGAATGTAACTATAATAGTAACATATGCAACTCAGGATAGGCATATGTCGGCGTATGTTGTGATAACTTTGTTCACGTGGTTTGTTAATGAGTGTAACATGCCGACTAATTATTATTATTATAGTTTTTTTGGGGTGGGTTGTATATTAATGGGATATGAGATTTGTAGTGGGGGTGAGCATTTAGCCACCTTTCATTTTTGCTGTGTTCCTGTTGAAGTGAATACAGGTCTGAATCCACCTGAAGCAGGGGGTTCTGAAAGGCTACAGCAGGACCTTTTTCCTGTATTCCTTCCACTTCTCAGGTGAAAGGACGCCGGTGGAGAACATGACCACGGCATTTTCGCTCTTTGACAGCCAGCCAGTTTGCAAACACCCGTTTCAAACGTAAATCTTCTTCGCCGTGCAGGTAACCTGCCGATGGAGCTTCCTCACGTTTTTGGTGTTTTGTAATTGCAAGCAATGTGCAACTTTGCAGATGAGTGTGCTTCGCTATCTGCAGAAGATTGTCTGGGAGCAAACTCCTCTTCATAGTTTGTAATTTAAAGTTTCTGTTTTGCAAAATTTAAATAATGAAAAAAATAATAAGTCTTTTTATTTAAATGTTATAGCACCATTGTGGAATAGTGGCTCTTATTGCCAAAAGGCTAATTTAGCTGTCAGCCGAGTGCCGGCAGCTATGTTTTTCCTCCTTTATGCACTCGCCCGACATGTTGGTAATGCTGCAGGGGATATGGTGTATTCTTTTTCTTGTTGTTTATCTCTGGCACTGTCATGTCTCTCCCCCAGGAGGCAAATTTCACACTCTCCAATTATTTATGCACTCCATTCATACTGGAGGTGTGTTTGCTTCCCAGTGGTTGACTGCCTAATGAACTACACGGGAAATTATGTCATTTAATTTCACAAAAATAAAATGGACCCAAATGGCAATGTTTTCAAGAAGAAGTTCAATCAGATATAGGCGGGAGAAAGAGAATACTCTGCGGAACACACATTTTTAATGACTGATAATAGTGGGCTTTTCCATATAAGCCAATAAAAAAGGCAAATTCAATCAATATGCTCTCACAGTCAGAACAGACAGCATTTAATTATGATTTATTTTACTGATGTCTACACATCTCCACGTCTTTGATGCTCGATGACATTCATGTGAAAATGGTGCGTAAGAAATTAATTGGGAAGAAAACTAACTAGACAAATCAACGCTAAATGGCCAAACATCTTGCAAAATAAGTGCCGTCTCTTAAATCAGTGAGGATGAAATGATGGCTGTGTGTAGGACATTCAGAGGTAAATATATACTCATTAACAGGAGGTTTCACTAATTAACGGGAGACATTCCCATTCAATATGTGCATGCACAAAAGACGAATCACAAAATTGCTTTTGCCATTAGAGTACAAGGACAGGTTAACTAAGTTGCTTCATTTCTTTTTCCAAGTTATGATACAGGTTTTGGGATTGAAGGAGCTGAAAATGCAATCAAGCAAGTTGCTGACTGTGCAATCAATAAAACAATATCAGACTGGAGACTCCATGCAGGAAAATCCATGCAGATTGTCTGGGTAAGGCCTTGGAGGGAACTACAATTTAATAAATTAATTTGATAGCACAAAGCTTTAATTGGTGCCATCCAATGCATAGGTTACTAAGTGGAAAAATCGCATCATTAGATTTCTATACTATTTCAGCTTAATGAAGAGGTGATGTCCCTCGAAACCATCACAGAGTTGTGGAGAAAGCACTGACATAAGATTGAAATCAGGTCTTCAACAGAAGAAACCCATTTTGAGGACCAAAAGATTGTGAATTTCAAGGTGATTAGGCAACATGTAAATTATGTGCCACAGGGTATCTGAGCCACATCTAATAATACAATAAAGCCAAATAATTTAGCTTGAAAGATATGGAAGATTGTCAATATTCAACACTTTCAATTATTTATCTGTGGTGAGTGACAGAGTCTAGGAGCTGCAGTATATGAGGTGTACTCATGCAAAAGCAAAGGAAAAAAATGTAGCCCATCATGTTGGAAACACTAATAAAGTGCCATGTTGGGGCATTTTGAAGATAACTAATTCATAAAAAATCTAATGGGTATGAATATGACTGAAATTTTATTTTAACATATCACCTTGATTTAATTTGACATGACAAGCATTGAGATGGCTTTAGAGAGCCGACTTGACATCTACAGCTCTAGATCATTTCTAAAGAAAAAAAGAACTAGCTGCCACTTTGGAAAATTGAACGTTTTCTTTTTTAATCCAGATTGTACATTCGCTTTACCCATTGGATTGATATTGTGATTAGCGGCGTTGTCGTTAGTTCATGATATCTGAGGCTCTTTCCGTGAATAAATGGCAGCAAACAGTAGGGCCGTGAAACACCTGCACCACCCAAGTAACACACTTCATACCACTGCTAAGCCTCAGCAAACCACTCGCTAATCACATCTGACTGGCCTGCACACCGCCCTCCAAATGGTCTCTGTAAAGTGGGTATCATGGCTTGTTTCTGGTGAATGTGAAAACAGTTTTTTAACAAGAGAGTTGTCAGTGTGTGGAACAGCTTGCCAGGACATTCAGGGGTAGAGACCCTGGAGGTATTAAAGTCCTGGCTTGACGCAATGCGGGAAGGTAAATAATGAGTGGACTGAATGGCTGGCCCTCGTCATTATGTGTGCTTATGTTATTATAAAAAAACGGAAAAACAAACTGAAAAGCCGAGCAAATCCAGGAAGGACACTGTGGCATGCTCATAAGCAGTTTGTCTCAAGGCAGGGCTCTGGGCAGACTTGGAATGTTTTGACCCCCAAAATGGCTGCCACACAATAATGTCTGCAGCAAATTGAAGTTGAAATGATGCTTGCAATTTGTTGGAAGCTGGTTTGACATGCGTTTGGTATGCGTTTGGTATGCGTTTGGTATGCGTTTGGTAGTTGCAACAGTCATTGTGTCGGTTGCATCATGCATTACGTCTCTATTAAACCATTAAAAAGAAGTAAAAATTGGGATAATAGAGTGTGCGTTATTGTTCAGTGCGTTTCAAGTTTATGGCCAGGGTTGTATAGGTGTCAAATCCATAGGGTTTCATGAATTTGTAAGCCTTTTTGTATTGCCCCATCACATTTCTATATTGCTGAGCCACAGAAAAGGTAAACGCTTTGATTTAGTATTTGCTTTTAAGACTCTGTAAGAGAAAATGTGGATATCCTTAGGGCAATTCTCCTGACAGCAGCAATGTATATAAGTGATGAATAAATTCTCTCATGAGCCAAGGAATGTCCCTAAGGCTGCTGCATTCTCCTTAGGGAAAAAGCAAAAATAAAATGAAAGTAAAAAATAATAAATAAAATAATAAAAAAAAACAGATTAAAAGGCAAGTGGGAATACACTTTTACAAATGCTTTGTAAATCATTTTCTTAAAGCGAGCATATTTCTCTCTGGATTCAACTTCCATTTGTGAGGCTACAGGAGTCATTGTCTTCCTGTTTAGGGAATTTGAAATATTACGATACCTTAAATGGCAGTCATAACTTTACAGTTAGTTCCCACAAGTACGGTATTATTTTATATGTGATATGATATTGGGGTACTTTGGGAATTGAGTATGAACTTGAATCTGAATGCAAAGGATGTTTTTCCTCAATAGGGCGGTGCTACATTGCACACACTGGATGATGCGTCTTCTGAAAGTGAGCTGTCACTTACAATCAATAAGACAAATAGTGGATTGAAGTGGACCGTAGACCTCTGCTACTCTGCCCCAGTAACACTGCCAATTCCATTTCAGATTAGGTCATAACACCCCCTCTAATTAACTGAAAAAAACATGATCAGTACACACTCTTTTATTGGCATCCACAGAGATAGATTTCAATGCGGCGCTTGCTGTATGACTTAAAGTTATGGATTTAAGTGTTACAGTGGTAACGCCTTGGGTTACTAACATCTCTTTGCATAGTTAATTTATTCTACAAATGCATAGTTGGTTCTATGTATATGCAGTTCATTTGGCTTCTGGAATCTCCCTCAATCCCATTCAGAAATAATAATAATAATAATAATAATAATAATAATAATAATAATAATAATAATAATAATAATAATTAATGAAGGAGAACTCAGTTGTCAGGGAATTAAATCTTTGAGATCATTTTCATGGGATTTTTAATAAGTAAGTTCTCAGCCAAAAAATAATAATCCGTTGATTTGTTATAAAACACAAAAATAGAACGACAGTGGTTAAGATTACCAGAGATATATACGGTATGAGGAAAATAAGGCGGTATGAGGCAGTCTTAAAGTTAGATAAATATAAAACCAACCATATCTATCATCACAAATTACTATAATAGCTGACACATAATTACACCATATTGAGGTTAAATATATCAGCTTCACATTGAAAGATTTCAATCAAATCGGTTGTTGCCCACGGGAACTCACTTCGCAAAATGTACATACTGTAAGCGTGAGGATGAGTTTTGAAGTTTTAAATTGATTCTTTTTTTGACTGAGATGTCACTAACCCATAGAATACATTTAATTTCAATGAAAATAGCTGGATGATACTTTGACTGAAGAACTGGAAGTTATTTTAAAGAAGGTAGTTCCCCAAAAATGTGAGAGATTTAAAACTATATGTATATGCGTATGTATCTATTTCATGATGGTGTCAAGCCCCAAATGTTCAAGAAGGTTATTGTTATAGTGTTATTGTGCATTTTATTGTTATTCTTCCATAGTGGGTGTCTATGGCAGCATCCATTTTGCCCTGTCACTCTTTTTGAAACTTGGCATACTGATGAACAAGCCCTTATACCTTTCCCCGATTTCATATTGATTGGACCATGTGGAAACCATCAGGGCAGGTTTGCAATTTCCAAAGGGCTGGTTCTCCCATGACGTGTGCTATATGTGATTTGATGCGCCAAATGAGGTATCACCACACAGTTCTCAACTTTACAGAATGCTGAAAAAAAACAGCTTCAGTTTCAGTTTTGGTCAAAAATGAGATATGCTCGCGGTGGCGCAGCCTGCAAAGCACTGACCGCATGCTCATTGTGAGCTGCGACGTCAACGGTCTGAATCCGACCGTCTGACAATTTGTCGCATGTCTTTCCCTCTCTCTCGCCCCCATTCTTCCTATCTCTATATACTGTCCAATAAAGCTGAAAAAGGCCTAAAAAATATCTTTAAAAAAAATGAGATATGCTCAGATCTGGAATCTTGAAATACTTTTCTATCATTCAACTATAAATCCATTACACGGCACAGTTACAAAAATACAAAAAAAGTTTCGCTGAGGCCAGATGCTTTTCCTGTCGGTCCTCCACATTCTTCTTTGTTGGTAGAACAGCCGTGGCTATGGAAATTAATGCAAATGAAATTGTGTCATTATTGTCACAGTCCTTTTGACTTTCTGCATTAACAATATAGAAAAGCCAAATTCAGTTTGGTGCTCCACAAAGGTATTGGGTTTGCATATGCATCTGACCATCTACAACATGCAGGCAAAATGTGGCTATCTATATAAACTCAAGAGGTAGACTACTACATTCGCTTCTATAAAGTAGATAAGTGCTGCATGGTTTGAAGACTATATAACTGGCCACTGTACCTAAATGGTGTGTCCAATTGGGATAACACCAAGTTTGGGACACTCATGGGACAGATCTCTATTGGCTTTTATATAATGAAGTAAATCCTCTAAACAGCATGGCTGCCACAGGTCAAAAACTCCCCAGTCAGCTTTTAGGAGCCTTAAGGCAGTTTATTTGGCACAATCTGAAACTTCTCATAAACTTATAAATTGCTTTGGGCCAAGACGACTGTATCAGAAAAGTTAGTTAGGCATTTTGGGTGGCACTACAGCAATTGAAAGAACACTGATATTTCAGCTGTGCATATCTCTTACACAGCTTGACTGAAAGTCATCAATCTGGACCAATGTGATGTGTCTATCTGTCTATCTAAGGGTTTACACCATTTTGGATTAACTAGAAATCTTTTGAACAAGTCCTAAGCCATGATTTGACTGATTTGTCCTGTTTTCTTTTATTCATTGGGTGCTGAAGTGAAATACTTATGAAAAACATTCCGGAACAGTTCAAACAAGATGGCTGCCAGACGCCAAAGGTCACATTTGATCCGTTGCATCAACAAAAAATTGGCATGCTATGTCCAATTTGAACCAAACTTGCTTTATTACACCCAGGATCCAATTGTCTTCAAAATGCATTCAGGTTTTGGAGGTAGGCCAAGCCGTATGGCTGCCAGAGGTCAAAGAGTGAGCAAGAACTGATGCATGAAAATTTCTTGCTTCTCTCAGAATGTTTGTCCTATTTGAACCAAACTTAATGTTTTGGACTCTTTCAAGTATTGAGACGCACCATCTCCTCCTTTTGTTCAAACTTCATTATTTCAGAGAGGAAATAAGCAGAATAAAACCTGAGATATGTTATACATTTGGGATCAAACCGTTAGCAAACCTGTGCACTCAGGCCTTTTCCACTATAGCCACAAATCCTTTGCTACTGCATCATTACCACTACACCTTAGAATATATAATACAGTATATATAGACAGCCATGCCAATAGAAATCATTGGGGAAGAATTGTTCCACACTGGGCAGCAGTTTTGTTCACTGCTCATGCTCATTGGTGTCCTTGGTCAGAAAATGCAGCATAAACGATGGGTGAATCAATTAAAAGCATAAATAAGGTACAAAATACATAAGCAAAAAATAACATAATTTTCAAAGCTTGACTGAAATAAAGTACATTTTTCACATTTAAACAAGGTTTCTCATCAGACCTGCCTGTCTTCATTCATATTGTCTATATTTTACCATTGTCCTAATATTTAAAAGGACCTTGCTCATCCAATATGCAATCACCATTTCGAAAGGAAGAAACCTACTGTTTTCAGTCGAATAACCCCTTTCAAATCTTGCAATATGTTTTTCCAGACCTCTCAAATCAAGCTAAATCTGGTGAAGAAAAAACGAAATCATGACAGAATATGAGGTGCTTTTGTACCACACAGGTTTGGTTGAATGACAGCCCCAAACCCCACTGGTCAAAGGCCTTTCTTCTTTGCAGTCACCTCCAAATATTCTCCGCCGGCCCCCCTGCAAATGTAATAAAGTGCTCCATCAGCCTCATCGTGTGATGAATACAGAGAGCAGAACTGAGTCAGAGTGATTATTAGCTCTGCTTTTACAGTTATAATCATGAAGCACTACAAAAAGAACACAATAACTCTGCCAGAAATGAGAATCCATTTCAGCCAAGGAACAAAGATGCATTGTTCACCCTTCCAAAAGTGAAGGCAATGCTGCAGGTTCATTTATATCTTATTATTACAACAGCACACTGTAATTCTGCAGCAATTATAACACATCTGGAGATTGTATGCCATAATTGATATTTTACAATATTTGGAATGGGTGCATTAAACAGGCTCTTGAGCAGCCACTCTTTCTTTGTTTTCTTCTGCTTTAGATGGAAAGCGAAAATTAGCCAGAAGGCACAAATAACATTTACCATATATTCAGACATTGAAACATAAATGAGAGAATTTGGGAGGCACTAGCAGAATCCGTAACCTTTAAACCACCGCCCCTTCAGTATAGTTAGAATCACAACCAGCTCATTTGACAGAGTAAAAATATTAATTGTAAGCACCAATTATTTTTCAAGCCTCAAACTGTGCACTTCAATAATAAACGGAAAAGAAATACTAAATAATGTTATTTTTGTACTGTAACTTTTACAGAATGCTAAACTGTGGGGTCCTTTCCTTAAAAGTATTGAAATGCAGCAAACTATTATAATGTACTTTCTCCACCGGCTGTGCACCATGTCAGATGTGACCATAATCTGGAAATGCAATTGAGAAGCTTGTGTCCTCTGACTGCACAGCCACAGGGAAGCTTGCTGAAGAATCTACCTGATGCGCAGGTAGGTTTCAAACCGTAATACAGTGTCACCTTTGTGTGTGTATTCACACTCTGGTGAAGATGCTCTTGTAGAAAACACATGGTTGATAAATTTAGATCCACAGATATAGATAGGATAGACATTACACACCACCTCGTCTCTGTACGTACCTGCTGGGAGGCGAGGGGGATGTCAGTAAGTGCAGAACTGGCAGAGCAATCATGTGTTACCTGTGAGTCACTGAACATAATAAGACACGATTTTAATGACTGGATTAGTCCGTTCAGTCCATCTAAACTCAATTTCCTCCGGAACTGTGTGTGTGTGTGTGTGTGTCTGTGAAATGCAGGGGGATTGAACAATCCATGGCATTCTCCTACGGAGAGCAAAGCCCTTTTATTGGTTCAGTATGATTTAGTGTTGGACAGCTACCTCTAGTGTGCCGGCTCCAGGCACCATGCCATTCTTGAAGCTTCACTCTCCCATCACGGCCTGCCCGGCCATTTCAGTCCCTCTCCGAAGCTCCAGTCAAATTCCATCACTCCAATGCCTGTCTCTCGGTCTGGGGCAGGCCTATTGTTTGCGGAAGACTGTTATATATGATCTTTTGGGAATGCAGTTTCAATTCTTTTGTCAATTATACTTTTAGTTTCTCTGTATTTTTTAAGGCATAGCCATGAGGAAAACTGGACTCATTACCCAGAGTTTGTAGGCTCACATCCCAGGAGGAGGCACTGCTGTTGTATCTTTGAGCAGGGGACTTGGCCAAACCGCCTCAGTAAATATCCAGATGTGTATCGGAAATAAATCAACAAAAGCTGTGAATCTCACCCCAGATCAGAACATCTACATATGTCACCACAATAAAATGCCAATGCTAATTATCCAATATCCAATGGAATAATATTGACATTGACTTTGAATATACAGTGGGCTCCAGAAGTATTGGCACCCTTAATAAAAATGGAGAAAAAAGGCTGCATATAATACATTTTTCAATACATTTACTCTCATGTTTCAATTTTTATTTATTTATTTATTTTTTTTCTGAGAACTTAGGGCACCCCTAAGAATAATTTAATATAAAATCAAACTTCCAATGCAATTTTACTTCACTTTAGTTAATCTCAGTCTCAACACAACAACTGTATTGTGTAATTTCATCACTTCCTATTTCACTGGAGTATAAAAAATGAGGTAACAAGCATGCAAAATCGCTTTGTCAACCATCATCATGGGAAAAGGAACTGTCAATTTCAAGGACAATTATGATGATAATTGACCATCACAAGTCAGTACAAAAAATACATAAAGCAATTAAACATACCACTTAGCACTGTAAGGGAAATAATAAAAGTGTAAAACATATGGAATGGTTGCAAACGTACCAGGAAGAGGATGCAAGTGTATACTCAGTGAGCACTTTATTAGGTATACCTGTACACCAGCTTGTTAATGCAAATGTTTAATCAGCCAATCATGTGGCAGCAACTAAATGCATAAAGGCACGCTGACATGGTCAAGAGGCTCAGCTGTTGTCAGAATGGAGAAGAAATGTGATCTTTGACAGTGAAATGATTGTTGGTGCCAGGTTTGAGTATTTTAGAAACTGCTGATCTCCTGTGATATTCATGCACAACAGTCTTTAGAGTTTGCCGAGAACAGTGTGAACAACGAAAAACATCCATTGAGTAGCAATTCTGCGGGCAGAAATGGATTGTTAATGAGAGAGGTGGAGAGGAGAAGGGCCAGACTGATCAAAGCTGACAGGAAGATGACAGTAGCACAAATAACCACACATTACAACAGTGGTATGCAGAAGAACATTTCTGAACAAACAACATGTCAAAAGTGGATAGGCTACAGCAGCAAAAGACCAATAGGTTAAAAAAATAAGTCTAATAAATACCAAATAAAGTGCTCACTGCGTATATATTATTCCAAGGATGGAAAGGAAGATGGTGAGGAAGGCCATAATACTGTAACCCAAGGATCACAGTTTAAGAATTGTAGGGATTGGTTGTGTCTTGGGGCCACCAAGTCTAAAAATATATATAAAATGGTACCTCCATACCAACAATTTTTTCAGAAGGGTAGCACAAAGACAGTCCTTACTGAATACACTAAACAAAGCCAAGCATTTCGAGTTTGCAAAACCTCATTGGAATTATGACTGCTATGGCCAGATGAGACCAAAATTGAATCGCTTCGCCATACACACCATCGGCATGTTTAGTGTCAAAATGGAATGCATACAAGGAGAAGCATCTCATACCTACTATAAAATATGGCGGTGGGTCATTGGTGTTTTGGAGATGTTTTACTGCCAGTGGTACACAATACAATGGAAAAAGTGAAGGGGTCTGAATACTTCCTGAAGCCACTGTGCGGGAGATAATTAATGAGATGATGCATTCAGTAGGCATGGCTGTAAATATCACTTCCCAGTGCATCACAGTGTGTACACCAGTTATAAGAAATATGCTAGTGATGTCTATGCCATCTTCCTACTTTTGGATTTCAACTTGTAGACTAATATAGCTTTTCCACTTTAGTATCTAGTGAAACAAAACAAGGTGGTGTCCAATGGTTATCTGGCAACAACCTGTAATTAATATATCAATAATGTATATTTAATCAGACAGTAAAGTTCTTGTATCTAATTAATTATTTTATTATTAATGACATTTAGCAAGCAAACTAATATTATGAGTTACAGGATACTTTGTTGTATTTGAATTTCAGAGAAATGTTGAGTGAACAGATATTTTAATGACTCAGACATCATAATATGTATTCACCAAACACAAGATACCAAGCAATGCCAGCGTTTCACTCCATCCAGTTCAAGGCGAAACTAAATATTAATCTTAACATTAAGTTAGCCACTGTAATTTAATCTTCTAACTTTGGGACAAGTACTTGTCATTGTTGCAATTGAACACCTGCCCTGCAGTCTGCTAATACCAGTACCTTTTTTTCCCCACAGATTCACACCATCCTGTTCTCAAAAGAAAAAAACAGTACACAGGTGGAAAGACCATGTGACCTGCTTCTTGCGGGACCAGGAATGGCTGAAATTGCTTTGCATTAGGAGTGTTATTCACAACAACAAGGAGGGGGGCTTCTTTTTACCTATCTGTGCTCCTGAGAACCATTTCCCTCAAAAATTGATCCTCGGTTAGTAGAGAACCTGTGCTGTCCCCACACTTCATTTGTGTGCACTGACTCGTAGATACAAAAAGAAAATTACATGGTTTGTTCTTCTGGGGTGGCAGTGGCGGTGTGGCTGCGGGGGTGTGGGGGTATTGTAAAGATTTCCGAGGGCGATGAGTCATTTCCTGCAGGCGGAGGCTGAGGAAACTAGTGCACTATACGAGATCACAGGTGTAGGACATCACAGTACCCCGAGGATCACGGCCCCTGCTGGTGACAATCCATCAGCAGTGCCAGGAGAGATAATGTTGAGCTGCGCTTTCACAACCCATTATGGGAAAAAATGACCAAAATTCTGGGAACCCTTCATTAAAACACTCCCGGTAAAAACGAGGAACTGTTCGAAATTAGGTCTAGGTAAAAAAAAATAAAAAAATATAGGCATTTATTAATGGAATATGAAAATACAAGTCTGATCAAGAGTAAAATCATTTTATGGGTCAAAACATCTACTGATTAAATTTGGAGAAATGCTGTTCTGCTACAATAAAAAGGGACAGTAACTGGACTTCTGTTCACAGTATTGCGAGATGGAATTTAATTTACTTTTTTAAAAGTTTTTTTAAAGCATCCACCTAAATCTGAAATGCAAGCCCAGTGAAAGAATATGGCTGTGCCCCATTAACACACACCTGTCAGGATTTTTAATGGGCCAACCTCTTCGTCGTGCTCCTGCTCTTCAGGCAGTAGGCCCTAATCATTTGGGTAGTATGTCGCTTGTGATCTTTTTACAGCGCAACAGGGGTTGCCAGAGGATTTTCGACTGAGAGGTTTGGCGAGGTAAGGCAGGCGAGCGCTGCGTTTTCTGATGCTGGAGGCGTTTACCGTGAATGTTTCTTTTTGAACCTACGAGGCCGATGATAGAGGACGAGGTGTGCGAGACGAAAGGAGCAATAATCTCAACGCGGCCATTTTCAAACACTGTCTTATTTACACATGCAGGTCACTGGAGAAATACGTTCTGTTTTGCGGTGATGAATTGCCGTGGGAACAGAATGCCAGGGAATGATTATGAGGACAGATGTAGAGGGCTAGTGTTTGTTGGAATTTAACCAGGACAATCAGGGATAACACACTCCTACTCCTTCAACAAATTCCACTGGATATTTAATGACTGTTGGCATTAGACTTTCCATTGAGTCAAAAGAGAATAGTATCCCCTCCAAGAGATACTATTTAAGAGAGAGCTATTGTTTTTCCTGAGGAGCATTTGGAAACAATTTTCAGTGTGTTATTGTAATTCTCTGCCTCTACTTTGGACTTGAATAAATTACTTTTTGTTAAAAGAATCATTGTAATTATGAATTGCTTATTGAAGCATTTAACACAAGTTTATTTTTTCATATTGACGTGGTTGTCACGTTTCAGGTCTGTCTCACCATGTTTTATGTTGATTTATGTTTATTCATGTTGTCTTAGTCTCGTAGTGTTTTATCATGTATTATGTTGTCTAGGTTCGTCATGTTGTTTAGTTATGTTTCGTTACGATTTATTTTCTTGTCATGTTTAGTTATGTCTCGTTACGATTTATTTCCTTGTCATGTCTAGTTATGTTATCGTACGATTATATTACCTGGTTATGTTGAGTGATTTTCGTCTTAGTTCCGCTTTGTGTTATGTTTCGCTGTATGTTTATTGTTACGTTAACTGGTCGTGGTTATGCATACACTTTTACATGTTTTTCCGCAAACCTTGCGTTCCGCCTTTTCTCTCTCTCTCTCTCTCTCTCGTTCTGTCCTTCACTCCCCTAATGTTCTATTTGTCTATTTACTAAAACTACTAACGCTAGATCAGGATTGGGTAGAAACTAACAAGACTAATCATGTGTTCATGTTACCTTATGTTTCTCGTGCATGTCATTTACTAATTTACTAATGCTAGGGCAGGATAGGGTTATTACTAACGATTACTAATCTCCTTGTTAAACTTGTCATCCATCGCACCTGTTTTCCATTTCCTTGCTACGCTCTTACTAATTGTCTACACCTGTCTACACCTGCATTTATAACCCAGTCGCGCAACTGTTCACTGCGAAATTGTCTGCCTCTGTTTTTTCACGCAACTCTTGAGCATTACTTACTGTTTGATTACACGTTACGATCCACGCCTGTTTACTGACCATTGTTTATTGATTTCTGTTTTGTGACCTTCGTTTTGTTCTTGACTACGTCCCCGCCTACCGTTTTTGTACTTTTGCCCCGCTGATTGTTTCATGGTTTCGACTCCCGCTTCGTCCACGACTACGCCTCTGCCTGCCGTCCGTCTGTTCATCTGCCCCGCTGACAGCTCTCCTGCTACCGGACCTCCCTGCACGCCTACCGACTACGAGATTGCCTCTTCCCTCGGCACCGTGCTTTTTGTTTGTTTTGTATTTGTTTGGCTGGATCTACGTGTATGGACTTTGCTTGTGTTGACTACTCTCCTGGGATTCGTCCCAAATAAAGCCCTGAGGGGTCTTTATAGTACTATTGTTTCTGAGTCGTGCATTTTGGGTCCAACCCCCACGCACCCGTCTCAGTGGTGTTGAGAATAATGCAAAACCCAACACCAATATATTGTGTGCATTCTAACTTCTAAAAGTGTGACAGATTAAAATTGTAATTCTACTAGAGACTCTTCTGGAGTTACACCTAACTCTATATTTGCCTGTATAAGGGTCGGGACTGTAACATTGCCATTGTGTTAAATAAAAACTGTTGAACTATTTCTATATAAGCACTGGCAGAGTGTTGAAAGGAACTGAGAGTGTTAATTACCGACTTTCAACTTTGCAGTGCAACCAGAGATGGAGTGGTACAAGGATGTGCATTCCACACATTTGCCAGAGGTTTTGTAGAGATTTAGTTGTCTAGACTGTACTGGAGCCCTCTAGTACATCCCAGAGAAAGTGGTGCAGATGTGGTCGTCTGCATGCTCCACAATATTGCAGTGGAACTGTCTGAACTGGAGAGAGGGAAAGAGAACGGGACACATAAACCCATGTGTATTGGGGATTGGAGACAGAAGCGTGCAGAAGTGATTCACAATTTCTCTCATGAACATTATTTCAGCTTTTCACCTTTGTTTTTCCCACACCTAAATAAGTTTGATTTAAACGGATAGTGCACCCAAAATACATAATTCTAGAATTGTTATCTAGGGCAGTGGTTTCCATAAGCTGGCCCTTCTGTATATGCTACTGCACTATAGCAAATAACAGATTTTGAGCATCCAATTCGCACTGTTAGCTGAAATATAGCAAGAGAAGCAGAACAACTTTTTATTCCGATAGACAGACTATCACATCACTATCACTATCATGCAATTTGGGAGAACCATCCCTTTAATTTATGATCTTATCATATGCCAACTTTCTTTGGTGCCTCACCCCATATCTTGCCATTTTTTAAGCCATTATACAGTAGATCTTCTGACTTTGTTGATGGCATTTACTTTCACCGCGATTGCCTCCCATACAACTTTTCTTCTTGCTGAAAAACATGCATCTCAAGGAGCTGCAGTGCATTTAAATTAACATGCGGTGGCTGTGCTTATTTACACAACCAGTCTCAGAAAATATCCAGCTAATTTGAAAATTTGCAGCATGCTTAGCAAATATAGCCCTTAGTGTAGCTACTTTAATTGCAGTTGGTAGTGCTAAATTTGAGGTGGCCTCATTTAATCCTGTGGACGTTTCTCCCAAGCAATCTCATGGGAAAACATGAACAAAGGATGCAGTGGGAGACACACAGCCTTCTTGTATTCACAGCTCCATCACCCCCCCCCCCCCTACTTCTCCCAGTGGGGAATGGGGAAAACTCCAGTCAACGCATAAAACAAAACAAACAAAGAAAATATGTCAGCAGAACGACCGTTCTCAAAGAGTGACTCTCGCAGTAGCCCTGCCGGAGACAGTCTATTAGAGTAGGGCTTGATCTTTACAGGGCTTTGCCAAGCATCCATTTTATTATAGCAGACTGTGCTCTCTCTGAGACTGGGGGAGCGAGTCTCAACACCAGGTGCAGGCACATTTCATGCAAATAACGGTTAAGGAAAGCTCAAGATATGTTGTTTAATTATGTGCATGCATTTGAGAAGGTGAGTACTGCTGGTATATTCGCTGTGTCAAAGATGTGCATGAACAATAACAGTGAGGTGGCTATAGTGCTTGAGAGGGAAATTACTGGAATCCACTGCTACAGTACTGTTGTTACTTCCACCATTTAACAAGAAAACCACATGTTGATTTAATTTTCTATTTAATTAGAAGCTTATTATTTAATGTAAGGAAAATATGCAGCCACCATTTATCATTATTTGATCTACCTTAGATAAAAACACACAAAATGTCATTGGGGTGTTTCAGTTAACTGAACATCCATCCATCCATCCATCCATCCATCCATCCATCCATCCATCTTCCAACCGCTTAGTCCAAGTCAGGGTCGCAGTGACAGGGTAAGCGGCACAGCCCAGACATCGCTATCCTATGAGCCTGCCCCATAATCATCCTTTCTGTTGGAAATCAGAGGACCTGGAGTTAATATCAGAGGACTGATGCCACAGTGTTGATTAGAGCTACACTGCATTACTTCAAAGTTTAGGATTACATTCATCAGCACTGACACAGTACAAGCACCTGAAGGAGTTTGGCTGATTAACCACAGGCAAAGACGTATAGAACGTAAATGACAGCTTAGTCATGTTTAGCTTGCCAGTTGCCACTTAAATATGGATGCCCTTTGTCACTGCCCTGTCACTCTGGGGATACTGTTCATATTGGACAGGAAGAAGCATGTTCATATGGCACGTCCAAAAGCAATTTTGTACTGAGGAGGGAGAGAGTGAAATCAGCTGTGCCATTGGATAGATAGGGTGTATGAATGGCACTAATCCAGGTGCATTAATGTGGTGTGGCCAGGTCTGATGCTCT
This sequence comes from Conger conger, assembly GCF_963514075.1. NCBI lineage: Eukaryota > Metazoa > Chordata > Actinopteri > Anguilliformes > Congridae > Conger > Conger conger. Next base: position 30,303,696 of record NC_083776.1, on the reverse strand, counting down.
ACTGGGCAGATAAATTAACCAGGTGTGAAGTTCTGCAGGTACACAGCATCATTGTGGGTAAGCCTAGGAGTGATGCTGTATTTAACAGTGTATTAACAGTAATTTCAGGTGTGATATTGGGTACCTAGGATGTGTTGTGGTAAATCTAGGTGTGGTAATCCCACAGATGGAGAATGCAACCAGCATATGCAAAGTAGGGAGCTGCTGTAGTGTAAACAGTGTCCATCGTTTATCAAACAATAGATGGAAATAAAAATGAAAAGCAATCTGAAACCATGATATTACTTGCCAACTTTTAAGTACTCTAACTTTCACTTGGCAAGGGGAAACAAAACTGGTCCGTGGTTCTCTAATAAGTCAATGAAATTGAACACAGTGTTTGGCCGTCTGATCACCCACAAACATGTGAATCTTTGTTAAATTGATTTTTTTTTTCTTTTTTGGAAAGAGCTTAGAATATTACAAATGCCAAGTGCAATTCAGTCATAGAAGTCAGTGTGAAAGCACTGAGCAAACAGAGATGACAAATTGTGGGATTGAAATAATTAAATAGCACTTCCACTATGCTTTGTCTGATTTCTGTCTCTGTGTTCACACCAGCCTTCTCCTCACCCCAGCTCCAGAGGAACTGAAGGGGGGGGGGGGGGACTGCAGACATCTATCTCTGATGGGTAACCATGGGCAGGTGTGATGGGATAGACAGCCTTATACTTGTCTCTGATGGGTAACCATAGACAGGTGTGATGGGATAGACAGCCTTATATTTGTCTCTGATGGGTAACCATGGACAGGTGTGATGGGATAGACAGCCTTATACTTGTCTCTGATGGGTAACCATAGACAGGTGTGATGGGATAGACAGCCTTATATTTGTCTCTGATGGGTAACCATGGACAGGTGTGATGGGATAGACAGCCTTATATTTGTCTCTGATGGGTAACCATGGACAGGTGTGATGGGATAGACAGCCTTATATTTGTCCCTGATGGGTAACCATGGACAGGTGTGATGGGATAGACAGCCTTATATTTGTCTCTGATGGGTAACCATGGACAGGTGTGATGGGATAGACAGCCTTATATTTGTCCCTGATGGGTAACCATGGACAGGTGTGATGGGATAGACAGCCTTATATTTGTCTCTGATGGGTAACCATGGACAGGTGTGATGGGATAGACAGCCTTATATTTGTCTCTGATGGGTAACCATGGACAGGTGTGATGGTATACAGAGCCTTATATTTGTCTCTGATGGGTAAACACGGGCAGGTGTGCATGATTTGTCTATTTGCTGCAGCTTCACTGATCTACAAAATGGCAGAGCTGGGTGAGATGGTGCTGAAGCTCTGGGAGACGGGCGCTATGCATGGTTTTGCTGCTCGATATGAGTGTGATCAGCAGTTCTGAACCTCTGGGATGATGGATGCTAGGACAGGTGTTGCTCTCATTGGCGCTAGATTTTGATGAGTGCCATTTTTGCTGCAAGTCGTTAAATGTGAAGAACATTCACATACATGCAATCTGGCACATCTAGTCTGCCATTAGAGTTGAGGAAGTCACACGCACACACATGAAATTCACGCACACAAGCACATCTGGGCTCTTCTTGCAGTGCACACACATACAGTACATGCACACATCTGTTTCTTTGTGGTGAGTCTCTTATCTATAATTAAAGTCCAACATGAAGCTAAAACATGATGAATTCAATGCCTTATCTTGTGCCGAAAGATTCCAGCACAGGTTCTCGTTGCTGTTATAGATGGTACTGTGTAGTCTGCATGGTTTGCTTTCACACAGTTAAAGACCCTGACTGTTTTATTCTCATGATTATTTTGTTAATGCTGTTTTGCTGAAATCTGTTCACATTTTTTGGAAAGCCTCTTCATGTCAACAAATAAATTGCAAGCGATGTGGAAAGAGAAATTAGCAAAGGTCTCAGAAGTCAAAACTCCTCTTTCTAATTGCTGAAAAGAAAGTCAATTCAGACATAAGTAGGAAGTTAAGTACTGGCAATTATATTGCTCACGGGGTCAAGATGACATCACCCATACTCTTAAAATGATTTACTTCTTAAATATTTTTATTTTATATAAAATATACTATTCAACCACATATTGTCCATGCATGTATGCATTATTGCAACAGCAGCCGGCTCTGTTATCTCCATGATCTGTGGATTGAATAGCTGGCTAGCAATACTACAGTGAATTTGCATGGTGGAGGCCCAAATTGAACATTTTAAGTGTGTTTGTATTTTTGAATTTCATGTGCATTTTTTGGTAATTATTCATATTTAGTGCTTCATATACATCTAGATTTGCACTTTATTGTACGTTGCTATGGATAAGAGTATCTGCTAAATGACTGTAATGTAACGTAATGTATACATTTCCAGACGCAATCAAATCACAGTGAACAAAGTTCAAGCTAAGCCGCTGTCTTAAGGCCAGAAGCTCACCTTGAACATTTTGAAACCTTGAGCATTCTTGTTATTGGTACTGTGCAGTAATCTGATTGACAGGCAGGCTGCCATGAGTGTGCTGCACTCAGAATATGTGTTGTATATAACTTGGCAGTCAGCTAAACACCTTCCCTCCATCAAGACTCTGGAGACAGTTATCTGTTGTCCACGCAGGTTTAATGATGGAAACTGGAAACAAAGCATAACACAAGTGTGCTTATTGTGAATGCTTGTAAGTAAACAGTAAATACACCATGAACTACATTGCCTTTTTTTACTTACAATATATAACAATATATATTAACAATATATTGTAACAAGTTGCTCATTGTTAGTGCATATTTACAGTACTGTGCAAAAGTCTTAGGCACCTGTATAACATTCAGCACAGATAAGATTCTTTAAAAAATAATTCAATGAAAGGTCCTAAATAAATGTACTATACATTTTACATTACATTTTAGCAATTTGGCAGACTAGTTGAATCAAATCAATATTTTTTGTGACCACCCTTCAGCATTAAGACTGCATCATTTCTCTGAGATAGCCAACGCTGTCCTGCAGTTCTATAAGACAATCAGCAGGGAGGTTGTTCCAAGCATGTTGGAGAACTTGCCACAGTTCTTCTGCAGACTTTGGTTGGCTCCTTGCTTCTGATCTCAGAGAGCCTTGATTACGTTTTTATGTAAAAAGTAGTAATTTGCTTGAAGCAATATGTTACTTTTTAAAATTAAATACAAAAATGTCTCTAAAATTAAATATTTTGGAAAATGGATATTTGGAAATCTCCAATGTGTTCTTTTATACTAAAAAAACAAACTTATATATAATAAAGTCTAGGGTGCCTAAGATTTCTGCACAGTACTGTATTTCTCAGAAATAATGAATTAAAATGGTAGATGAAAATAAAACATATGATTACATACCAACAATGCAACGAAAGGCATGAGATGTTTGCGGATATTTGCTGGAATGAACAGATCAAGTGCAGAGATGTTCTGCCATGAGCACATACTTCCTGACTAAATGCCGCATGGGAGGTCATTTTCGATTATTATTTCCAGTGCTCACCACTAGTTTGTGCAAAAGGCAAAGAAATCTAATTAACCAAATACAGTAGCAGGACAATGAGATGACAATATTATTGTGGCTGTTGCTGGTGATATTTCTTGTTATTTTTCCTTTTTTTGTTATTCTTTGCACAATTCCTTCTTATTGTGCTGTTTTTTGTTGTTTATATCATTCATTTCATTGTTGCTGTTGTGCTTTCAATACTATTCTCAAAGCTATCTTTTTATTTATTTTTTACATATAGTTCTTAAACTTCCTTTAAGTCTTTGCTGTTGCTGTTATTTCGTTTTTTCTCTTCCTGCCCTTTGGAGACTCAGTTGCTGAGTATGGCATGCTGCTGCTTATTTATGCTAAGACTAGGTTAAGTACATGGTTCATTAGCACAGCAGCTGTGGCCTTAACCTCCTGATCCTCACAAACTAGCCTTCATCCTCTCTGATCGTGCAACTGCAGACTATGCAGAAATGTCACTGTTCGCTTTTGTTCACTCTCACATTTAACTCAAAAGTTTGAAACTACATTGTTTGAACAAGCAATTAATTTTCCCAAGCAGGCTTGACTGGTTGAGTCTGAACAACAGCAACAACAAAGAACTTCAAAATGTAACAACACTGCAAATGATTCATTGCAACCACATATCTGAGCTTTCATAAATTCAGTCCCTTTTGACTGCATTTTGCAGCATGATATCAGCTCGCAGGTCTTAATTACTCCTTTTTCACCATCTTCAGCCTGGTATACAGTACACTATCTGACTTTTCACACTACACTACATCTTCTAGCGTAGTGATGTATTTAATGTTATGTTATGTGTTATTACTCATTGTAATACCCACTATCTCCTGTCTCCTATTTGTTGTGTTTAGGCATGTTCTGGGATATTAGACGGCAAAAACCTGGCATTAAAAACAAGTGCTATTATTTTTTAATGACATTCTGGTATGTTACTGTAAACAGAACAATTCAAGCACAATTATAAAAGCACTATAGATGATAAAAGAACAATAGAATGATATAGAAACAAATAATTATAGCCAGCATTTCATCCATATGTTGAAACACAAAGGGCTTTGTGCATCCATTCACTTTTGTGAAATGGTAAATTGGCAAGTGCACACCCTGGCAAAGTGTAAAGTGCAGTGTACAATTTACTCAGTTAATCTAAACTAAAGTAGGTCTTAGCAAAATGAACTTCACTGTTGGCTCCTTCTGCAGGCTTTTATGGTAATTTAGTACAAATTATCCACATTTTATCTCTCAATTATTCTGTAATTAGTAGTCTTGATTATAGCTTAGTTTCACACATTGTCATCAACAGGACTTTGTCTAATAGTTTCAATGGAGTCATCACACACTGTCATTAAGAATCCTTTTTTCTAATAGTTTTGATGGACCTCACACTCTCAAGTAGTGCCAACGGGAGTGGTTTGGTGAGATTGGTTGCACATTTAATTCTATTTATTCATTCTTTATTAGAGATTTTTCTTTTTTAAAAGCTGCCAAAGATTAGGGAGGAATTCAGGAGATGCATAATATCTACTGGCAGCTCAGAGGGTGCTCCGCCCAGTCATTGCAGTTTCAGGATGCCTGTTACAAACTTAACGTCAGACAGTGCCATTAAAGTAATCACCTTTATTTACTGCACATAGCACCTTACAATATACAACTTTCATCCCAATATGAAATCACCATGCTTTCAAACATACAGGGCATCTATATATTTCCATCAACATTGGTTTCTTTAACAATAATATAAATCGTATAATCGTAGACAAACATGTAGATGAACATTTATGCTAAGCTTTATATTATATTTAGACTCTGAATATGAAATGTGACAAATGACACTAGCCAATGTACTCTCATCTTTTGGGGAAATATCACGGGTCAGGTTTCCAGAATTACAATGTTGAGGTTTTATGGCAACTGACAGAGACAATGAGGAATACATGACATTACTACAGACATATGTCTCACTGTTCACAAAGAAATGTGTGTGCGCAGGGGGGAAGGGGGGTTGGTGCATTCACTTTTCTTTTGAAATCTCCTAAACTGTGACACATACTCGGTCCTTGGACATCAATGTGGAGACCCTAAAATGGCAGCGCCATATTGGACAGCAACGCCTTGTAGGTACCTGTCATTTCCTTTCATCTTTTCCGTAGAGCTTGAAAAAAAACACAAATCCTTTGGCCCTTATTGAAATTTGAGCAGCAAGGATATCAGTGTGGCGCTCTGGGCTTGGATGAGAATTAATTATAAAATTCCTCCTGACATATTGAGCGGAAGAGAAAGAGAGCATGCAGTTCTTTAAGAAACCGTGTCCCAAATCGTTATTTGTGTTTCGCTTTCTGCAATGGAAAGGTTGCAGAATTTTTGTTATTCTTCCACCCTCTCTATCTGTCTCTCTCAGTCTCTGATTGCCTGAGGCTAGCTTTAGGCATTTTATTGTTGTCTCTGTGAAGCTATCCCTATCCTACCCCCACAAGCCCCTTCATGTCGCAAAGCAGTTGTGTTGAGAACACATGTATCAATTCAAACTGTATCACATCCAGTAGGCTTTTCATCTGTTTAAGCCATGGCAAGCACCAATCAGGATGCAGTATTTATCTGGAGAATCTGAACCACGCAAATGCAGACAGAGACAGCAGTGAAATGTTCAATTGGAACAGGCCTGAAAAAGGCAGTGAATGGCATTTGAATGGCATTTGTTGTAAACAGATGGTGATACATTTCAATTAATCAATCAATAAATCAACCAACCAACCAATCGATGCTTCACAGTAGACAACCTCTAAAACAAACACATCCCCTGATTGATGCAAAAGCCAATTCACCAAGTGCATCTCATTGAAAATAAAATATATTCAATAGGGACCCAGCAAGAAGGTAGCAGTCCGTATAAATAGTATTTTAAATACAATTCAAAGATCACAATTAACAAAGACAGTGAGCATTATCAGCCGGCATGTACACTAGAACCTCTGAACCAGGTGCTCTACAGGTGATCTAGTCCTGTCTGCTAACGATTCCATGAGCAATGAGAATGATAAAAGAAAGCACCTAGTCAGTCATGAACTCCTGAAAACTAGTGGTATAAAAGGAGTGCAAGAGGAAAACAATGTACATTCTAACACAGAATGCAAAATAATAAAGTAGAAAGGAAGTACTCTTGAACAGATGGACAGATAAGAATGATGCCTAATATATTGCCTAGTTTATTGGGTTTGGGTAAACACATGTTGAGATTTCAGAATATGGCTTTTAATTAGTTAATATACTCTTGACTGTAATTCCAGTTCAGCAGTTGTGAGAAGAGGTAAACTTGTTCTCGCATTACTGTTTCTATGTACGCAGGCAGATCAGCTCTTGGGTGCTTCGTCTTTGTTAGTGTCTGCAATGCCACGTGAAAAAAGTACACTTTTACTGGGGCATACCTTTGCAGCACAGAACTGTATATTTTACGGGGTGTAATCAGTTAAGTTATGTCATGTTCCCCACCTCTTCTCCCTTATCTGAATATTATGATGGATTGCACTACAAATGCATGTCACAAGGTGTTTAGTGAATAGTGATAACGTTAAATTCTCTTTTCCATTTACTTCATGTTACACAACAAACAAAACAAATAAAATGTGCTGCTAGGAACAAAACAAGTGCACTTCCAACTGGATGATGCACAGAAGCCATTGTTGCGCCTTTTTTTTCTCCGTCACAACAGAAACGATAGTGGAAAGGGCGTATCTAGCCAATTCAATTATGGCATGCATATTGCTAAATTGAAAATTTGGCTATGGCACTGAGGTCTATGCCCTACTCACTGGGGAAAACGCCACGGGACTTCGGTTTAATGCTTCATATGAAAGATTGGTTTTCTACATGGTGCAGGGGGAAGACTGCCTCCCATTCATCCACCAGTAGCAGCAGAAGCCTGATTTTCCATGAAGTCCACCCACATGTGGCTCCCAGGCCAGAGAAAGCCATTGGGAAGCATGACTGATGTTGATACTATTTTCAGTGGGGAGGTGTAACCTTTTCATTATGTGCAGAAGAAGTTAAACCTACAGCAGAAGTCTTCAGCCCTGGTTCTGGAAAGCCACAGTCACCGGTGTTTTTAGTTTTGCTTTAAAATCGGTAAACAATTCAGGCCGAAGAAACCAGGTGAGGTTAACTCAAGTGCTGATTAATAATCGTAGGTGCGGTACAACAAAGAAAACCAGCACATTACGGATTGTAGAGCCTTGTCCTAGGGATCACATCGAACAGACACAACCAGTGGCACACATTGAGGTAAAGTACACATAACCATGCACATACACATATGCAGAACACCACATGCATACTGTATTTAAACAATGAGCAAGTGTGAGGGATTGGATAAGACAGGGATGTCAAAGTTAAGTCCTGGAGGGTCACCGTGTCTGTAGATATTTCTGATTTCCTTTCACTCAATAGCCAATTACACCCTTGGGAATAAGGTGTGAGGACTGTAGCCAATGAACGACTTAAATGGTTCACTACTGCTGAAAAACACCAAAAACTATCTGACACTGTGACTTTCTAGGACTGTGTGGCACTCAAGAAAAGATGACTGTACTCCAGGATGACTATGACCTAGACAAAACCTGAGTAAAAAAGTGAACAATCTGAGCTGAAGAAACATTTGACAGTCCTGTTTCTTTTTTAGCTGCATTTTTTTTGCGTGATTAGAATCTCCTGCAGTTGGGCTGATGTATCTGACAAAGAACAAATAAGTTACTGAAAAGGAAAGGGCAAAAACATAAAAAGGGTAGACAACAAACCATTTGGACATTTTTGAATCTGAATCATTTTGAATACAGCTCACATTCAGCGGAGGAAACCTTGCAAGCTGTTACAGTCTCACTTGTAGATGATTATTAGTGGAGAGAAGCATGATGTACCTTGTGATCCATGGCACTAGGCGGGCCATTTTTTGAAGCTGTCAGAAATACAGCCGCTATCCCAAGAGGCCTTGTGACAGACTAAGTGGCTCGGGGATTCATGGGACTCTGGTAAGATAGCCTCACCTATCAGGCCTGACAACACAGCTGGTGACAACTATGCACTCAACAGCGAGTTAATATATGCGCAAATGCTGGCCAATCAGGTGCAACAGTAGCGCCTGGATTGTTTCACAGGCACAGTTCAAAAATGGCCACCCAGGGTGCAGTGCAGCTTGTGTGTCTTCCAGGATTTTTCTCTTGTGTGCTTGAGTGAGGAAGTGAAATGTCACACAACATTTAGCACAGCCCCTTTTTTGTGATGTCGTATCATAATAAAGAACAGGACGCAAAGCACAGAGGACAAAGACGCTCACCATATCCAACAAGGACAGCACACGTACACTGCAAATTGTTCAAAGCTAATTTAACTCTGGTAGTTCAAAGCTTTAACAGTTGATTGAGCATTGAAAATGTCACTGCAATGATTATATTTGTTTGTATTATACATCTGTACATCTTTATTATACAAATGTATTAATACAGTTTTTATAAAATTGTATATTTAAGCAATAACTCACAACAGGCAATGGTATATAGACATTTTATCACAGCCAAGGGGCAACCCCCTTATAAAACTTTTAGAAAACAGTTACCAAACATAATAATATAGATAGTACAGACACAATCCAATTAAAAGGTTTTTTTAACTATTTCATTTCAAGAATAATTTACAAGAAAGTAGTTCCCCCATACTAGTAAGTAGTGCCAGGTGGTTTCAATGCAATGTTGGTAAACTATAACGGTGTTCTGTGAAACTCGCCAGCTAGTTAGCTTGCAAGCCACAAGAGTTTATGCCTTTTTGATGTTTATTTGTACTAGCGACGAGATGATGATAACGTTAAGTTACGTTCATTTTGGTTACAAAGTAGATAATGGTTATCTACAAACATGGAGTAATATTACAGTTTTTTTACAATCGTTTTCACACTTGTCTCAATACCATGTCCACTTTTTCAAAACACTTAACACATTCACCATATCATTAGACTATGTGAACTAAACTGTGCAGATTTTTGCATTGCTTTCATACTAAAAGCATTCAATCACCACTTCTTCCAAAATTCATGAATACCTCTCTCAGTCAGTGTTCGCTACCAGCAAAAGTTTGTACAACTACAGCAAATTTTGCAGACATATAGATACTCTGTTCAAAACAGTTCAGTTCAAAACCCAATAAAATTCTGATCACTGTGAAAGGAAATATGCTGCATTTTGGCAGAAAAATGAAACTATATGCTTGAAAGACAGCTCATTCTGATTTGAGCAGAAAGTTTATTCATCCATCCATCCATTATCTGAACCCGCTTATCCTGATCAGGGTCGCAGGGGGCTGGAGCCTATCCCAGCATTCATTGGGCGAAAGGCAGGAATACACCCTGGACAGGTCGCCAGTCCATCGCAGGGCACACGCACCATTCACTCACACACTCATGCCTACGGGCAATTTAGACTCTCCAATCGGCCTAACCTGCATGTCTTTGGACTGTGGGAGGAAACCGGAGTACCCGGAGGAAACCCACGCAGACACGGGGAGAACATGCAAACTCCGCACAGAGAGGCCCCGGCCGACGGGGATTCGAACCCAGGACCTCCTTGCTGTGAGGCGGCAGTGCTACCCACTGCACCATCCGTGCCGCCCGAAAGTTTATTCAGTTTATTAAATTTTTTTGTTTGCAGCCTTGTTACCATCTATACAAAAGTGATCATACTTGCATTGAAATGTGCATTTATATAGGGTACATATAGATGTACTTGTCACTGAAGAGATTTTTCCACTATTACTGTTGTATATGTACTGTTGAAACACCTGGCTGTCATTTCAGTGAGCAACCTACCCAGGTGTTTGTTGTTTGTGCCTCATTACCACATATACAAAAGGGGCTTGGCATTTGCATTCTTTAGCCTTGGTGGGGAAAATGGATGCAGCCAGAGGCAGAGAAAGAAGACATTGCAGAAAGAACAGTTGTGTCTGATGAAATCAGAGCCACAGTCATTGATCATGTGGTAAATCATGGTCTGTCCCTGAGGGAAGCAGGTTGAGGGTTTAACCAAACTTGCCTAGATCCACAGTGCCTTCAGTAGTGAGGATTTTCAGGCAAACCAACAGGTACTATACAGTATTTACAGCATTCTGACTGAAGGAATTCAATTGATGTGTATATTACAGCTGTACTGTGATTTGAGAAGTCTCCAGAAAAAGCAGATGTATCAGTGCACATTTGTCTTTGACTCACTACAGGACCCAGCGGTTACCTCACACAGTCTTACAGGGGGAAGGGGAATAATGCTTATGCCTCAACAGGAGGATACACTAGTTGGGATGGTCATTGTCAACAACAGCATCAGGCTAAGAGAAATATGCAACAACATAATCGCAGACAACAACATATTTCCAAACATTGACAGTGTAAGCACTACTACCATTTCAAGAGTGCTACAGAAACATCAGATCAGGATGAAACAGTTGTACACTGTCCCCTTTGACAGGAACTTTGAGGGTTTCAAGGAACTCAGGTACCAATATGAAGTTTATGAAGGTATATGTGAAGGTTTAGGACCACCATCCACATGAACAGATGTGACTTCTAGATGCAATGGCTGCTGGGTGTATGGACATAACAGTGGAACACATCCAGGGCTGGATAAGGTACGCAAATAGATGTTTTCCTCGTTGTATAGCAAGAGATAACATTCTGAGTGATGTTGATGAAAATCTATGGCCAAATGCAGAGGACAGGATGGATGGGCCAGGCCAACAGTAGACTTCTGATACTGATAGGCAGACAATATATGTGCAAATTACTGTATATAGTGAAAATATTGCTTTTTGGTATGTATTTTTCATTGATTGTAATGTATTTTGAGTAATTGATTGTATTGTATTTTTCTTTTCTGAATTCAGTATATTGCACTGTGAGAACAAACGTCACAATACTGTAAACCCTCTGAAGAATACTGTTGCTTTTGTGATTTGTTTCTTTATCATGAATTGTTTTACATTACACAGTAAAAATTGATATTCTTGGTTTCCAATATAGTAAAACATTCATTAATTTACAGTTTACTGTAAATTTACCACACTCAGTCAGACATCTATTGTGAGAGGCAAACCAACAGATCAAAAGTTTCTTTAGCTGCTTGGCTTGAAATATTTGTGGATGCAAAAATAGAGGAAAGGGAAACACATAATATATGTATTTAGCAATGCTCCAAGTTGTTTGTGTTTTGTAGTTCATTGAACATTGAGTGACAAAGTAGTCTTATGGGAGAAAGCATATGCTATAGTTATGGCAGCATGAGTCACTTTTGGGTGAAATATTAAGTGTTTTGGTGGTTGAAGTGCATTTTTCACCAAAGGTTAACTGATGTGCTCAGGTATGTGTTTCAAAAGCACACTGTGTGAAGAGTTTTGAAAAGAGGACATGGTATTGAGACAAGTGTGAAAACGATTGTAAAAAAACTGTAAAAGATGTGTGAACATTCAATTTAGCCTGACTGGACCTATCTGTTGTATAAAAAAAGCATATAAACATATCAGGCCATATGTGGTGGACCTGGGTTTCTCAGTAAAATATTGCATATAAATGCATATCTACTGTATAATATACTTAATATACACATCTACTGTATATTGTACAGCACATCAAGGGAAATGGAACTCATTCATTTTTATGTAGGAATCCTCAGTTTGGACACTCAGTAACAATGCACATTGTTTTAAAATATTGGGAGTTTCAAAAGCAAAGAAGCAGTTGGAAAATTCTATTGTAATTCTCATTCATATGTTCAATAATCCTTGACAGAATGCCGGATACAGATAATTCCTTCACAGAAATTCTTCAGGGAAGCTGACACATTTTCTTTGCCTTATGTATCGAAAAACAATGAGAAAAAAAAGTACATGAGGACAACTAAAAGTCAGATGTGATGGTCACACGCTGTGCGATTCCCCTGGGAGGGAGATGCGGCACTCCAGGGACGTTCGCCATTGTTTGCTGCATGGAGAGAGAGAGAGAGAGAGAGAGAGAGAGAGAGAGAGAGCGAGAGAGAGAGAGAGAGAGAGAGAGAGAGCCAACAACACAATGTAAAGTCTTCTCCTTTCCCCATCATGGGTCCAAGGCAAAAATAAAAAACGAACACAATAAATGAAAATAAAAAAGGCAAAAGAAAGTAAAACCAAGCGAAAGCTTTTCAGCTAGTGGCATCTTACTCTTTCGGGCTGAGTGACGATCTGAACTGAATGATGAATGAAATAAAACGCACAACAGAACCCTGGCTCTCTCGGAGTGATCTCTTAGTCCCGGCCATGACCTGTGGCGATGAGCACACTTTACGAACCTGGGCTGAGTAATTAACGCAGCCTGTGTGTGTGTGCTCTCTCCGCCAGCAGGCATGGCCACTGTTCAATCCAGCCCTCCACTGGACCAAACTTCACAGTGTCCAAAGTCAAGAGACTTCACCTTTCATGTTTTAAAATGTGATTATTTATTTTGGCATCCAATGAAGGATATTTTATATATCTGCAGATATTGGATCGGTTTTAGGTTATATACTGATATAGGATAATTCATGGATTTGTGGTTAAGATCAAAATAAATAAATAAACAAAAAAGCTTATTTGCAATGGTATGTTCCTAGAGTCTGTAAATAGGAATACTTTTCAGCCGGCCATCCCCGCTGCTTTTCATTGCCATTTTCCTTTTCTAATGCTGGTGAGATGAACCGAAGGATAAATCAAATTAATTAAAAAATAAACCACAAAACTGGTGCTGTGGAGTGATCTCACAAATACCTATCTCAGGTTTAACCTCTTATTTAGCTTAAACCCTATCCAGCTTGCCCGCTTGTGGTTGAGTCCTCAACATTATTATTGTTGCGTTCATATTTATATCATTTGCATGTTTTTATGCATTAAAAAGCAGCTCACTGAGTGTATATATACACACACGCACACACACACAGCTTTCATATGGCGCTGGTACTTCTTTCCTTTCTTCTCATGTGTCATGGAAAATAGCTCAAACCAAAATAATCATTTACATTTGATCTTAATTGCAACAAGCTTGAATTGTCATCTGAAATGCTCTCAGGTTTATATATAACCACTTATTGGCCGAAGGCTAAATAATATCCAGCAAATAAATAGTGTACACAACTCAAAAAAGAAAAAAAGAAAAACCTTCACTGGCTAATGGCCATAACAAGATTGTTACACATAACCAACATGTCCGTAATATATAAATTAAGCATTATTATATGAACAAAACCTTATCAGAAGGTAGACTAAAACCCGACAAAGGATTATTACCAATTTTCACATCAGAGCAATTGACAGATTCCAGACACTGTGTCCTGGAAAATAACTAGAGAGGATGTCATTACACACAAAAACTCATTTCATTTCAAGACTTCATGGTCATCCAATGTGAAGAGTAATTTCAGTTTTAAAAGCCCTTGCCACTAAACAGACTGCCTTGAATATCCCAGTGCAAAAATAAGCTCACGTCTCTCAGGCAGTGCTTCATTATGAACCATGGCTAAAGATGAAAAAGGAAAATATGTATCTTTCTCAGGGCATGTAATGACTTCAACAAGCTGGCTTGGATTTGAATCAACTTTCTAAATGTTTAATGAATGTGGTTTTCAGAATGTAAAATAAATAACTTGTGACAAATACCATGTACCATGAAGGAAAAACACAGAATTGGATGACTATGGTACAATTGCAGATGGTAAAAAGCAAGCAGTAATTAGGTTACAAAACCAAAAGGGGCTTGAAACAGCTGTGCAAGGCTTACACTATTGTCTGGATCCCACATCTGGGAATTCAGCGTTGTTCTCCCATGGAAACTGCAAAGCAAGAGGGGAACTCCTATTAAACTACACAAAAACCCTGTGCATCTCTACTAATAGCAGGGAAATAAAAAACAGGGTATTGTTACAAAAACACTGCATCTGCACCCCTCCCCTTTAAGGAAAACGCTTTTTAAATCAGAAAAGCAACATAATTAATTGAAGGCTTTACTTTATTTGCAATTATAATTGTATTTCAGGACTGAAATCAGTATGCTTCTTGAGACGACAAACTTAATTAACCAGCCTTTTCTTTATGAAATGTGCATCTAAGCTGTTCCGAGAAAATCCTCAAAGGAGCAGCCCTTGTTTTGCTAATGAACTGATTAATACATGGAATAATTCCAATCAGATCTCATTTTTACAATAGTGGTATCGCTTGACTTCTTAAAAACTTTTTTTTCCCTGTGTGTTAAGAGTATGTGTTTGACCTACAATCGTGTAGGAAATTGGTAGAAACTTTGTATGTCCCTCCAACAGTAAATTTGTGTAAAGTTCTTACACGAAAGCTGTCTAAAATATTCAGCATTACATTTCAATGTTAACTATGATTTCCCTTATTGCTGCCAATCTTATCTACCAGTCTTATGTCCTCCCCATATCCTGGCAAGCTATTTATCCTCTGCTAATTTACTGTTAGGCCCCTTCAACCTGCTACCCAAAAGAATCGCCTGTACAGTGGTTCACTCTGTTAATCCCTTTAATGAGTTTAAAAGTCTCAAACAAATATCCCTGAAGCCTCCTTCTACTAAGCTTGAAGTGTTTAATCATCTTAATTATTTTCTCATAACTTCCATCTTTTATACATGGAATCAATTTTGTTGCCCTTCTTATAACCTTTTATTTCCTGTAGAATGGTCCCCCAGAACTGTGCATACTACTCGAAGTGTGGTCTGACAAAGGTATTGTATAAGGTCAGTATAACTTCCTTGTGATGTGGCTATGTATTTTATTTTTATTTTTTTACTGTTACAGCACAGTCAAGAACCAGAAAGGGTTTCATCAACTTTTACTCCCAAGTCTTCTTCCAACTCGATCTGCAAATATAACTCATGTATTATTACCCTGATCATAGACCAGCAATTATTCTCTCCCCTGAATTAAAACGAAATGGCAAATCATATACTGGATCTCTACTCTGACAACAAAAGATGTGCCAACATTTTTTTTTTCTTAGCAACACTACACCAAAAGGCATAAAAGAAAAGGTTAACAATGGCTAGAATTTTAACACACTGTAAAAAAAAATCCTGTAAAATTACAGTAAAATACTGGCAGCTAAATTCGTGAGTATTCTTCTGTTTTTTTACAGTGCCTCTACCGTAATTTATTTCAACAGTTAATTACTGTAAAATGTATTACAGTACTCTACAGTTGTTCTAGTGTACTTACTGTAATTTAACAATTTAGTACTGTAAAAATATACAGTAATGTTCTGTTTATAAGCTTTGCAATACAGTGTACCTACTGTAAACTAATAGGTTATTGCTGTAAATATACAGTAATGTGCTGTATATACGATTTGCATTACAGTGTACCTACTGTAAACTATTAGTAATATTGTTTAAGCTTTACAGTAGGATACGGTCAGCTGTTTGGTTTCCATTATACTGTGTATTACTGTAAAATTAAAGTACAGCAGGATAATATGATTTTCTTCAACAAGTCAATGATTTTAAAAAGTGACATTTCAAATTAAAAACTCCTGAAAATTGCTAGCATAGAAATGGATCAGACAAGAGATGGCCTTTATTAAAGCCAATGCTCACCAACATTTTTTTAGGAATGAAATGTACTTGTCTCAATACCACGTTCACTTTTTCAAAACACTTAACACATTCACCATATCATTAGACTATGTGAACTAAACTGTGGATATTTTTGCATTGCTTTCATACTAAAGGCATTCAATCACCACTTCTTCCAAAATTCATGAATACCTCTCTCAGTCAGTGTTCACTACCAGCAAAAGTTTGTACAAATACAGCACATTTTGCAAACATTTAGATACTCTGTTCAAAACAGTTAACTTTCAGTTCAAAACCCAATAAAATTCTGATCATTGTGGATGGAAATATGCTGCATTTTGGCAGAAAAATGAAACTATATGCTTGAAATACATAAGACAGATCATTCTGATTTGAGCAGAAAGTTTATTCAGTTTATTCAATTGTTTTTGTTTGCAGCCTTGTTACCATCTATACAAAAGTGATCATACTTGCATTGAAATGTGCATGTATATAGGGTAAATATAGATGTAGTTATCAAAGGCGATAAAGATTTTTACAGTTCTGGAGTGATCATATATGTGTGACGTATCACAGGATAATAACATGAAACAGAGGGAACAGATTACCAGTCAAATATTTTGATTTTGCTCTATTATGCTAGCTAACAATAGCACTGTGCTTCAAGAAATGGCCGGAAAAGCTAACGCTGGTAAACCAGACTGGAAATTGCGGGTAACGTTATTTAGCTGAAGTAACGGTACTTGGCTATCCGGCTGTTTTATTGTAGCCTAAATCTGCAATATACAATATTCGCCAAACATTCTAACTGAACCTGAATCTTATTCCAAAGCTAAAAGCAAGCAGCATATGCATGTGATTTTCCTCAAGAAGATGAACGGAAATATACAGTTAACATTACTGCTTACTGAGTACAATAAACAGTGTGAGCAAGCCAGCTGCGTTACCTGTTGGGTTTTTCGTTAGGCCTAACGTTACTCAGTGAAGTGCAGTCTCCAGAAATAATATTTTAGTTACTCACCGAACTAAAGAGGCTTCCAACGATGAAAGCCTTTTCTCCGTCGTGGCTGCAGTTTCTACTCTTCACATTTTGTATAAATAGCAAAACAAATCACTTAACTTCACCGAAGTTGGTGAAAAAAACTCTATGGGAAAAATACAGGTGTGAGTCCACAGTTATGGGCGCATTTGGGCGGGCTCAAAATCAACCTTCTTCTGGTTAAAAAAACCCCAAACAACCTGTATTGTACTGTATAGTTGTAAAATTGCACAGTTGCATGCTGTTTACGGCAAGTCATGCTTTTGGCGCCAAAAAAGCGCTGCATTTTACAGTATTTTACTGTACTTAAGAAAAACTGTAAATTACTGTTAGAATTTGGCCGTATTTGTACAGTAATTTTTTACAGTGCATGATGAAATATAAATGTTAGAATTTTATTTACTTTTTATTTTATTTTATACACATATATACAAATATGTGTATATACAAATTCAATATAACAGAAAATGTATGTGTTGTATCAAGAACACAGTAAATTATAATAATGATAATAACAAAGGCCATAACTAGCAAGAGATTAATTCAGTTTTAATGGCACCTGTTCAATATTGGCAGTAAATATAAAGACATGCTGAAATCCCCCTGCTTATTACAAAATCCTCATTACAAGAATCATGTTTCTATCAACATTTACAAAAGGCTTTACAATCAAAGCCACAAGCCGTCATATTTGAAGTTTACACAGATATTAAAGGAAATCCGCATGCACCTTGCTCATAGCCTCATGGGTCAATAACAGAGTTAAGTAATTAGGGTGGTGATATGAGATGGAGTTTCCAATAATCACTCTCATAACGACCCGAGTTCCTACATCAGGGACTGCTTTACGTCTAGATCTTCATTTAAACCGTTCAGCAATATTCTGTATAGGCGTGGATGAAAAGAGCATACGGTTGAAGCAATTATTCATCTTCAGTAAATCTTCACAGCATCTGAGCATTTTTTATCTTTATTCATTTGAATCTTTACCTGCTTTATCATCAGATACATTTACATTTCTTTAGTTTGTGAACCTGTACATTATTGCAATGAATGTAATGTATAAAGCAATGCATTTTATAAAACATGTTTACTCCAAATCACTTCAAAGTAAATACAATGCTTTATAATTGAACATGTCATGGAAAATTGTATTCTATCCTATTTTCAAATTTGATAAACATATTATGTCACTCAAGGTTAGAATTATGATCATAATTTGTACACAGTTCTTGCACATACACAGTGTGACTGAAAAGCCTATTAACTGCAGCTGAGTAGCTTACATAAAACCTTTTTTATATAAATGACTTACCCAGAAACCCACAGTTATAGTTTTTTTAACATTTATACTTTGAACGGGCTTGCTTGGTCTGCTAGGCTTTAAGGATCCTATTATGGATGTGGAGCAAAAATGAGCTCTCAATCGGTGAATTTCATGAGCCAATCAAAAAAAAAAAGTCAGCCCCTGTGATTTTTTAAAATGACCACGGAGTCTCCGATGCCTCCCACTGGGCTGTCGCATTTCAGGGTTCGAGACGGGCCTCGCTCCGCCATTCATGGCGAACGGCTGCAGCGTTTCCTGCGACGCCTGGCGTGACGTCTGATCCTCCCTCATCACTGGGCCCGCGGCGTCATCCGCTCATTAACCGCCGTGGCTCCCACGGGCTCTGCCGCGCGCTGAAAAACATAAACAAATACGGAAATAAAAAAAGAGCCAGGCCCGGAACGGCCCCGTCGATTTCAGGGGAACCTTCAATCTTTGTCAAACACGATAAAATGTTCTCCAACAATCACTCCCCCTTCAATCAGAAATATACCGAATGCACATCGCACAGTTTGAACCACAAAAAATATATAAGAAGGAGGAGAAATGAAAACCTAGCAAGCTCCTTCAATCAGACCTTTGATTGAAAGTACAGGTGTTTTGCCATTAGCCAGAATAGGAATGATTTCCTTTGTGTACTGCTGATATGTGAAGTGATGTATAGACTACTCTGTCTGATTACTTCTCTCCCTCTCTTCTGATATTCACCGTGGGGCTTTTCCCTTCTCCTCGACCGCCCGCTCGGCCACATTCTGTTCTCATTTTGCTAACTGGTAGGAATGCCTCTGTCATTTCAGACACCATTGGCACAAAGTGAAAAGGATTCTGGTCATTTGCATTTCTGTAATGCGCTGCCAGTTAGTTTCATGACATTCTGTGTGAATGTGTTTCTTCACAGAAATAAATTATTATTGCCAATTACTTTATGATTTTGAATTTGTGTTTAAATTTGGTGTGAATTAGTTCAACAAAAATGACTGATTATTGTTAATCTGTAGTCAGTCTCACTGTAAGTATTTTTTCTGCTTTAAAAGATTGTTTTAAGAGCAGACATGGAAACTTGAATTTCAGATGAATTTATACATGTTTTAAGTTTAGACTAGGTTGTGTCAATCACACACACAAATAAATGACTTTATTAAACGTTAAACTAGCACAATAGTCGAGACTGAAATCAAAGTTTCAGCTTGGCCTCATGGGATGCAACAGCTACACATTCCTTTTGCTACATACTGACAGGAAGGAATTTCACCACACCTGGTACATCTCCTGATGCAAAAAATGTTGTGCTGGAAAAGTGACATTGGATAAACATAAAACTAATCCATCAGACACTGGTTTCTGTCAAGGTGTCAATAGTGACCCACCCAATGGTGATTGACAGTCGCTAACATTGAATGATGTAGTCTTCACTTAAAACTCAAATAGTGAGAATGCTTTTGATAAGGTGCACGTTTCATTCGCCTGCACAGCAGTAGATGGGCTATTTTCAAAGCAGCCTCTCTTTCCTTCTCCCAATTAGACATGTTCATTCGTATTTTAGAGTAACCCTCGCCCTGAACTTATTATCACTTTGGAAACCAGATTGCTGCTTTGTAACATTATTACATTGAAAATAATCATGAAAATGGTCAGTCTTTCAGACAATTACATGCACTCAATAGAATACACCCAATTAGAGAGATAGATTTAATTCATAATTTGTGAATGAAGAACCATTGCCACAGCTCCCCAAATGAGGCTATGAACTTGAATTTGCTGAGGCAGAAGAACACATCATTGGAACACATCTTATCTTTCGGAAATTTGCTTTTGTCTCACATGGTTGCATTCTCTGTCAAATAATTTCAATTATCAGAATCCAATTTAATAAAAGCAGTTTAATCAATCTAAAGATACACATTTTAGCTTCTAGGGATAAAATACTCCTGTAACGTCTTAAACTTAATCTGCAAGTGCAGTGAGCTCTTGAAAAATAAATTCACAACATTGGTGCCTTTTCATCAGTAATCAGAATCTGTTGTTTTAATTATCTGGACATTATCTACTGCATGTTGTCCAAAAGCCCTACCTTTCTGGGAGCAGTTTGCATTCAACTTACTATACTTCCAGTTCCCTCTTGTTCGCCTCACTGTTAGGCTTTGCCATTTTATGAGCATTTCAATTGTATCGATACAAATAATCCCACACCCTCCAAAGTCATTGAGAGCTTTTTTGAGAATTTAGTTTTTGTTTTCTACCAGGACAATATGAAAACTTAAACAGATTTGACCGTAATTTGTGCCTACACCGAAATCTACGACATCATTGAGATTTATTGAGTTTATGTTTGTGTTATGGCTGTGGCCAATTAAGGATCTAAAGGTGAGGAGCTAAATGTATATGATGAACATTTAAAAAAGGGACACTGGTTATTGTTATGGTCCAGATTGGTTGACTAGAGAGAGAATGGAGAATGGAGAGAATGGAAATGCAGCAAAGAGAAAAGAAGCCATACAGTACAGGGAAACCACCATATAAACCACCATAGTAACAACCAGACTTGGGTTCAAATAGATATAATACAACAAAAAGCCCTCCTGCAGATAAATCACATTTCAGTAAAACATGCGGCGGTGCATTTGTACAAAACAATTCTTTTATAATTTGCTCATTATTGGTGAAAATCAAAGTTTATTTTTCAAATTGACGATAATCTTTGGATTACCAGCATTTTGGTGTTTAAAGTGTTTCAAACAATGAATTGACCTAGGTTTAGTCACAAATACCGCAAATGTATTCTTTGCATGAAATACTTGCAAACTCTTACAAATACATTATCTTTGGCATTATCTACCCATGTGATGTTTTAAACAAATGTTTAATCAGCTTTCTGCTTTGAGATTTTTGCAAGGTTAGGACAACACACTTCACTGACTGCTTTGAAAGTTAATATTTTCCCATCTGCATACTTTGTCCATCCGGTATTTTATGCTTAAGTGAATTAATGAATACATGTTTATGTTTGTATATCAAAGATCTGCATGGTTAAAATACCTTGAGAAATCATACAAACGTATTTTTCGACCTTTTTATGACTGAGCTAAAATGGAACCGTGAGTTTTCTGGTTGAAACAGCTACAGAAAAGTGTGCACATGCATGCACCACTGTGTTTGCAAAAAGAACATGTGTGCTATCACCCCGGATCCCTTTTTTAAAAAGAAGGTCACCTTGAGAAAACAAATGAACGGAATATCTTCAGGGCATCATAGACCCCCCCTACTCTTCATATCGACAATTACTCGTTAAACTTTTCCAACGATCGGATTAGCGAAACCCTTATCGCTTCTGCAAACGTTTAAGCTGCACTTGAATTTATTCAATAGAAAGCAAAAACGGAGAACAGCAATGAGGCAAGCTCCGTGGTACAGAGAGAGGTCAGGGAAACTGGAAGGGGCTGCAGCAGACGGCTAAACCACACAGGGCTACATGTCAGAAGGGGGCAAAAAGCAGCGCAGGGAACAGAATCTGAGATATTCTCAAAGATGCTCGGCATGTAAAGGCCTGCAGGCTACATCCACTGAGATTCAGGGATGAAACTACATTTTCAAACGGAGAGCAGTTTGTAAAATGTCTACACCAAAGATACTTAATGAAGTTCTAATGTGAGAGTCTCAGTCTTAAAATTCAGGCACCATATTGATGTGTGCCTTGGTGTCTTTGTCTCACTTCAGAGAACACATTACTTTTATAATTTCAGATAAGTCACTTTAATGATCGAGACAGACAGAACTCATCACAATATCCGTGAATCTGTGAGTAGGGAATCTGACGGCAACAGATTTATCCCAAAACTCTGCAAAAACACGTCTTAAATGTAAAGAGGTCATCCCTGGACAGAAGCTTTAGAGCTTAGTGTCACTGCTGAATTTACACAGCCCTACCACTTACAAAAATATAATCCAGATTTTGGATTTTCAGAAAAATACATCTCTTCATCAGACTTATAAGCAACATAGATGGTCTGGTAGTGATACAGGGAGGAGAGGTGTTACAAACCCTAAACCCTGAAATAGGTGAAAGTACAATGAGCTGTCAATCTCTGGCATGCTTAAGGCCAAACATATGAATTTGCCACAGCAAAAGACAAATTATTGATTCATATCAAGGAGCATTGGTTCAGGGCAAAGCTATCACTTCCCACCGTGCTCTGAATGAAGAGCAAGCTTCTTGCTTTTTTATAACAATATTGTTTGTATTAGGCAAGTTCTAACACAACGTACGTTTTTTATTTTATTTTTTTTAACAAAGTTCAATGCTTAGTAGATTTGAAGTGCTCTTCAAGTCTACTGGTTCATTGCTGATGTAAACTCGACCGTTTCGGTCATAATGGATAATGGTGCTTCTTTGAAAAACAGCCGGGTGTGTGTGTATGTGTGTGTGAGTGTGTGTGTGTGTGTGCTGGACCCGGCAGGCCCCACAGAGCAGTTGTGTGAGGAAATTTAGGAAATCAATAAAATAATAATAAAAAATAACTGCCTCACTTCTACTCACAAACACAGCTAGCTAACAATTACTTCAATTACCTTACACAGTTTTAGCATATGTTATAGGTTGCATATAGTTTGGTTATACATTGTGATGTATAAATGATTTGTGTGATACATTGTTGGCATTCATCACTGCATATGCCAACATTTTTAAATAATGTGTGCCTCAGTATAATTTTCATGCTTTAATAGCCACAGACTCTTTCATTTGATGAAGCCAGCTGTTTAAACGTATTTTAGATATTGACTTTACTCGCATTATGTAATGCATTTTTGAGCTGTGTTTGAACCCTTGTGTTGTTTTCATATTTTTGTTGTGTTGTTTAGTATTTTTTATGACAAAACACAAGGGTTGGTGGAAAGGCTGTGTGTCGCTTAACTTTGATCATGACTGTCTGATTTCATAACCACAGGGTAAAGAAACTCTCATAAGACAATATTTGTACCCTAATATTTGGTACCCTGATACTACTTCTATAAACATATAAAATGAAATGTTATCAAATTTAATGCTGAGCAAATTATATTTTAGGGGTTTTCACTGCTGTTAAAATCAGGATTGGGCTATTTTCGGAGGAGGGTTAAACAACATCAAGCGTAAACTAAAATTGACTGGGATGAATCTGTAATAGATTATGAGTGAGAACTAAATTGTTGTTGCGTTAATGTATGTTTTTAAATTGTATAATGTTTGTAAAATGAAAATTGATTAATGAAAATGAAGAGCCCCTCGAGTTGCTTGTGCTAAAAACCTGGAAAGCAGCCCTATAACTGGAAATGTATAATGTACGATGAGGATATAACGGATATAAAATAGATAAAATATAACAGAAAACCCATCTATAAGGGTATTTTAGGGTGTTTACTGGGTGTAGCTGATTATCTTGTTCATATGTGCATCATTTTTGGATGATTTGTGATCTATTAGTGAGTCATGGAGGATTTGGGAACATGTATTTGTGTGTAAGGGCATTTTATAACTGTTTAATAAGAACATCTAGGTCACATATAGGATGAATTCTAAGATAATTGTATAAACAACGCAGATTAACCAATAGTTTTAGCTTTTTTAAGTTTTTCGTGCTTTTGTGGAATTTTTGGTCCTTTTTTGGACTCTCCGGTCCTTTTAAATCTTGTGCAAATTCTGACTTCATTCCTCCAAGAAAGAACTAAATAAGTTGTTATCGACCTCAAGAATAACTTTTCTTTTTGAAATGTGGAATTCCATTCGCCAGGTGTTACATAAATTCTCTTTTAGTTTCACCAACGAATTTTGCTCTTGGCAAATCTCTTCCCTTTTTAATGCCCTTATAATGGTATTTTTTGTAAATAAATAATTCTGCTTCCTGCTTCCACATCACATTGGTTCAGGACGTAAAGCCAGCACCCTCTGGCCATGCTTATTTACTCTAATTATTTACTTTTAGAAGATGCAAGTAAATATAACTGTATATTTACTTGCTATATTTATGTATGCAGTTCCGTAAGAAAATACACTCAGTGAGCATTACATGACTGGGACCCGCAAGGTCGGTGGTTCGATCCCCAGTGTAGCCACAAGATCCGCACAGCCATTGGGCCCTTAACCCTGCATTGCTCCAGGGTAGGATTGCCTCCTGCTTAGTCTAATCAACTATATGTCGCTCTGGATAAGAGCGTCTGCCAAATGCCATGAATGTAATGTAATGTTATTAGACCCATTTTTAGACTTAAGTCTTCTGCTGCTGTAGTCTATCTTTCTGCATACCACTGCATATCAATGTGTGGTTATTTGCATTACTGTCAGCTTCCTTTCAGCTTTGACCAGTCTGGCCATTCTCCTCTGACCTCTCTCATTAACAACGCATTTCTGCCACCAGAACTGCTGCTCACTGGATGTTTTGTGTTTTTCACACCATTCTCTGCAAATTCTAGAGACTGTTGTGCATGACAATCCCAGGAGATCAGCAGTTTCTGAAATACTCAAACCACCATGTCTCTTATGGTCTATGGTCAAAGTCACTTTGATCACATGTCTTCCCCATTCTTTGCATTAACTGGTGTACAAGTCTACCTAATAAAGTGCTCAGTGGTTGTATATTTACCATGTTTGTGGTTAGACTGAATTCCAGGCCTGGCTTTGGATTGTAACAAAACTGTTGTCTGTTTTTTAGTGATAGGAACATGTCTACATTATTATTTATTTGAAAGAACTCAGTTAAATGATTGTTGAGAGTGAACCGAAGACATTAGGATTTTCTATATTCCTTCATGTACGAACAAGCAAACTTTTCCAGCTATCAGTCTCTACTTGAAGTAATCAGAAGCTCATGCTAATTAAAAGAGGGAACAATGGAATTTTAACGGAGTGCGCTCTGTGGAAAAGTACAAGACAGGACTGCTGTTGAACCATCAATCTGTGTGAGTGGAGACAGAGAGAATTACAAAGGTGGTCAGGGCTTTGGGGTGTGAAAAAGCAGAAAGGATGTCTGAGAAGCGATAGGGTAATGATTAATGCAAAAATAAATTCCTTTCAGTAAAATGTATTAACCTATGGGATAAGTTCATATCACCATTTATTTCAGCAGTGTTAAAAATCGCCAGGAGTTGACACTTCCCTTAACTCTGCTTATATTAATGTGCCAATCCCAGTAACCATTCTAACAGTGCAACAGATGCAACTGACAGATAAGTGTTTGTTCCAAATGCATTAGGGATTTACTAAAAGCCATATTTAGCCTAATATCTCCAGGCAGACAATAAAGCTGAAAGAGAGGGAGAAATAATAATAATAATAAAAAATCAACATTGCAGTAATAAAATGAGGGATGATGTTTATATAAAATCCCACCATTCTTTGGCTTTGGTCGGAATCCCTCATGGGGCATTGCCTCACAGCAACAATAATGCAGAAATTATTATCCTCTATTGATCTGCAGTGTATCATTGTAATTTTGCAGAGTTGTTGTTGGTGGTGGTGTTGGTGGTGGTGTTGCTGTCATTGCTGCTGTTGTTGTTGCTGCTGTTGTAGTTGTCATTGTTGCTGTCATTGTCTTTGTTGTCCTTGTCCTTGTTGTTGTTCTTATTCTCCTCCTTGGAGGCAGCTTTGAGAGAGAATATTCAATGATGTCCTCCTTGAACAGCATTTTACAGGATAAAGATTGATTCATTCACATTTCCCCCATTTTTCGTGATTCACAACTAAGTTTAATGTGACAATATTTTATTTCCAACGAAAACACAAAATTCCTCTTTGCTGCAGACTCAGCTGCTGCTACAGAACCATTTATTTAACCAGCTAGGTCAACTGAGACCTCAATTCTCTGTTGTAGTGAAAACCATAGGGATACATACTGTATATAACCCTCCAAGTGTGTTCTCTAACCCTACCACAAGATCATAGCTGTCGTCTTTGCCAGGGGTGGTTGCACAAAGTATTAAACCAGGGGTGCCAATAATTGTGAAGCCTGTTTTTTTATTTGAAAAGACTTCCATTGAATCGTTAAGAAAGCATACCACTTCACACATGTTGGAAAATAAAGTGACCTGCCTGTACCTATACACACCATGGCTTGGATAAACACTCAATTCTGATTGGTTGACAGTGATACATGATATTTCTGTCTAGATATGGGGGTGGCCTGTAGCGTAGTGGTTAAGGTAAATGGTAAAAGTGGGACACGCAAGGTCAGTGGTTCTAATCCCGGTGTAGCCACAATAAGATCCGCACAGCCGTTGGGCCCTTGAGCAAGGCCCTTAACCCTGCGTTGCTCCAGGGGAAGATTGTCTCCTGCTTAGTTTAATGAACTGTACGTTGCTCTGGATATGAGCGTCTGCCAAATGCCAATAATGTAATGTAGATATTTCTGTATATTCTGTATACTTCCAGTACATAGAACTGTACTTTCCTAGGGTTTTCCATTACTTGTCCCTGGTTATGGTTATGGATTTTGTTGTATGGTCCCTCTGGATAATATTGGCACGTTAATCAGGGTAATTTCCCATTATTTTAGTTTGGATTGACAATTTTTCTAATTGTCAGCGTGTCAGTCCATATCACTGAACTGCTAAAATAAAAGAAAATGTAACCATAGCATAATGTTGAAGCAGTTTATTCACAATAGCAATTACTAAGGTTAAATGCGGTTGACAAATGTTTTTATCCAGCGAAGATCTCACTTGCAACACATTAAGATATTGCTACCTATATTCATCAAAACAATATTTCATGTCCACTTCATTTTTCACTTATGTTTTTCATAAATGACAGTGATAGACAATGTTGTGGAATCTGTACTTCATTAAAAGTTTTCAAAATACTGTTTTATTTTTCCCCATGCATTTGAGTTGAGCCGTGGTACAGTATATCAATCCATGCCTGTGCATATACAATAATATACTGTATGACAGGGTATGGCTGTGTGAAATGTATACAAATGTGTGACATTGTATTCAGGGCATTTAACGGCCCGAAGCAGAATGACCCTGTCATGTCATTCATTCTTCTATACGCACAGCATGTTGTGGCTTATGTTCTATAGATACAATATATACACATTCATGTAATATGAAAAGTATTACAGATGGCCTCATTGCTGTTCTCTGGCCTCAGTGATGCCCTAGGTAATTGCCTTCCTGTATTCTGTAATATAACTGCAGGCAAAATGAATATGACATCTAAGTGTTTTACAGTTTTACTGTGCGAAGAACAGGAAGGAAATGCCCTCATAATGATGTTGTAAAAGAAAACAACGATCAACGCCTCATCAAGTATAGTGCTTAAATCACTAACCATCAAGGCTTGTTTACCTGCTACTCAAATGAAATTAGAGTCATCATGGCACTCACCCAGTCTCAAAGGGGAGACAGCTGAAAATCCATTTATCCCCTTTCCTCAACAGTTATTTGTACGCAAAAGCATCGGAATGAATTTCCTTAAAAGTTTCCTTACAAACAATGATAAACAAAATATGATAATGGTTTCGGAGAAATTTGTAGTCCAAGCAATTTCCACGAATTAAAAATGCATGCTTATGATTTTATTATACTACTGATGCCAATCGCTAACGGCATAGTCACCTTTTGCTCTTTTTGCGTGTATTAAAAAACAAAAAGTTTTCAAGTTTTCAAAGTGGCCCTTGTGATTATATATACAGCCCATTTCATATTCAATATTCAAACACATATTTGTAATAGTATATTTTATCATCAGGGGCACTTTGCCTCTTGAATAACAAATTTTGTAGTAACAGTGTTAGATCTACTGTGGATTTCGAACTACAGGCTCTCACTAACTTGACTGCACGCAGCATTAGATACCAAGGTCCCCATCCAAGGGGACTAATCACTCTGCTACAGACACTCAGGTGGGTTAAGGCTAAGAGAGACTCCAAAAAAGCAAAGCACAGTTCTCTGGACTTGCCATACGCAGCATAAAACCTGTCACACTGTGTATGCACTGAATTCTGTTTTCTGTCTTGTCCAGATAAGTCACTTCTGCTAAAGACAGTATAGTGTGGTCCAACCCTGACCCTTATGTTTGCATGCTGCATGCTCGGACACTTGTTCTGTGAAAAAAGGCAACTTTTTTACATTGTTTTTAATCTTAACAAGACAGACTACACTTGAATCCAGCAGAGGTACTGTATTTTGAGAATATTTTTGTTCATGTCAATGAACATTCTGTAAATTGCACACCTTTATAGACATGTTCCGTTGCTCCAACCGTCCAGACAGGGGAAATATCCATCACATTTACACTGCAGTGCGAACGTGCAGACCATGTAGCCTGAAATCTGCAGAATCTGCCACTTTTTACTTTCACTCAGCACTTAGCTGATCAAAGTAGCTGATTACTCAGTTAAAGTGTCTCACCTGGTTTATTCCATCTGAAGTGGTTGTCGATTTGAAGGCGAACTAGCTAACACTGTTCCTCTTTGGACCAGGGTGGCAGAGCCCAGTGATTAACATATTCAGACTCATAAATGCTAAATGTTCAAAGATAGTAGAGCTTAAAAAATCCAATCAGGATTGTGTCCACCATTTTAGTTTGAAAGTACTAGAGCTCATTTTAGACCATAGATGTTGCAGTTAATAGTTAATAGTTCTCAATTGGAAGCCAGTGAGAGGCCTATTCTATGGGCCAGACACCAGTTTTGCAACAAATTATTGACACAGACAGATAGATGGGGCATATTTCATGTCTGATCTGATTTACAAGTCTGATCTATTGCTATATTGAATGGCCTTGCCAGGGCACAATTAAATGTGTTTTAATTAGGCTTCTTTTTATCATGCCGTTTATAATCACATTCATGGCTGTTTAATTAATGAGGGTGAGAGGGCAGTAATTCTTAAAACCAATTTTCAATTAAATTCTCTACTAATAAACTCTCTGCCATAACGCCTTGGTTGTCCAGTTGTGCATTTCTGCAGACCGGGGTGCCCCTCCTCCCTCTGATCAGTAAATAAATGCAGAGGAATGCTGTTGTATATTTCCCCTTTGAAAGTACCGAAGATGTGATCAAACACTAGAAACAACGCTGCTGAAAGAGGGGAGAGCAAATTAATTTGTTGTGGGTTCCTCTCAGCTTCCCAACAAAGAGCCAATTAACTTAAGTTGCCAGCGAAGTTTGACGAGTTCAGCTTTCGTTATTCATTATTTCCTATGCATTTTTATCAAAGTGTCATCCACAGAACTGAACTTGAAAGGGAACAACTAACAAAAACTTGAATGCAATCTTCCTTCAAAGCACATCATCAACAGAACACTTCCGCTCTCTCTTACGCTCCTCAAAAGACCGTCTCGAACAAAAAAGAGGCCATCTCTTCCAGTAGGCTAATGTTGTCATTTCACCAAGACAGTTCAAAGGTAGTTGAGTTAAGGCACTGTCATCTTCTTACCCTCTGCCAGGGGGATTTCAGCACCATGATTGTCAGTTCCTCTTCTCCTTCCCAATTTCACATTCAAGGGTGTAAATGTGTGTGTGTGTGTGTGTGTGTGTGTGTGAGTGTGAGAGAGAGTGTGTGTGTGTGAGTGTGTGTGAGAGAGCGCGAGAGAGGGGGAGCGAGAGAGGGAGAGACCTTTATCATATATGTAACATTAGCTAAAAAAAAAGCTATTAGGGGGAAAAAACCCACACAATTAAACAACCCCTAAAACACATACTAACATACAAACACACAAAACTAATGAAAAACAAATCCCCATACAACCAGAAACAGATCCAGAAACCAAAAATAAAAAAATGCACCCATTCCTTGCCCAACATATAATCACCATTTTTTCTTTGCACACTTTACAGAGCACTCCATTGATGGACCATATGTTTCTGAATTCAAGTGATCATTCATAGAAGGCAAACTCCAGCTTTTTAAACAAGCAATAATCAGCATGCTAAGCATTGCCACACAGTCCTGAGACACTTACTGTTTCATCCACACTTTATGGCTCTTACACATGGCCAGTGCTGCCTACCTAAAAATAAAATTAATCAGCATGCAGTGTTGTCTCTTTTCTCTGGAGTATCCTACTCCAAAGACAAAAACTTGAATTCCAACCATGGAGTCCAACCCTCTAAAATGATTAACTAAATGTTTAGCCTGAGACACAAATAAATAAATGAAAACAAGTATCTACTGCCAAACAGAAACTTTTATCTACTGCACTGTATCACAGTAGGATTGTCTGCAACAATGTTGTGGAGGATCCTCCATTGCAGATCAGCAGTGCGCTTTGGAAGCAGATTCTTATAACGAAGTTTCCAGAATGGCCCTCACTCACTGTCAGCAGATAAGAGGGTCCTCCATCTCATGACACCCACCCATATTTGCTACATGCAAAGAAGTTTCATGCAAACTATAGACAGTGCCCATTTTGATGGCATCTCAAAATGAATCTCCCTCAACTTTCCCAACCTTAACAATCAGCCATCCCTTCTACAATCTTCAGGTTCTGGAGGACCTCTCTTTCAACCTGCGAATCTGACAACTCCCAAGAAAAGGTCATAACAGTCCTTCCTTCTGTAAGAACTCAGGAAAAAGAACACACACAGAACTGCACACTGAAAAATACTGAGGAACCTAGCAGCTTTTCTCTTACTCATATTATTGAAAATGAATCAAATGCTTAATCTGAGTGACCTCAGCTCCTATCAAACCCACCACCATACTTTCTGATGGGGAGTTTCTGACCGGAAGTCAGTTTAGGAAACAGTGGGTTAAAAGCAATCCTCCAACATAAATCTCCTGCCCCCAGTATGAGCCTGGTTGCTCTAAACACCTCTGCAACTGTAGAGTGAAAAGGGGGCCAGTTGGTCTGACTCTGGTTACTCACTTTCGAGCAGGAGTAAATGCCAGTCAAGTCCTAACCCCGCCACTGTTCTGAGCAGTGAGCAAGCAAAAACATACAGGGTGCAGTATCCTTACCTTATCACAGTTTCTGCAGTGTTTGAAGCCTAAAAGCTACCATTTAACATCCTGAATCGGCTGAACAGCCACTGATAAGGACCTACCAGCATCAATGGTGCATGACACGGCAGAAACTATGGGAAATGTTTGGCCACCAACGCTCAAAGATGGCTCAACTACGGCCAGTGGTCGACTTGATATTTTTCTGTGAAGAATGGGCCTTCTCCTTCCAAAAATCAAAGCAAGAAACAGCAGATGCTCTTGTCTAAGCATGGTGAGACTGGAGGATTTATTTGTAGACATAAAAATGTGTTTTTAGCAACTAAAAACTGAAATTGTTTATAGAGTGAGTGACAAGAGGCTAGATATGTAGTGAGATGAGTTCAGACAGACCAGCATAGATTAGAATACATTAGCATTACAGAGACTAAGCAAGCAATAGCATAGCCTTATGTTTTCACTTTACCAATATTCACATTTGATATACCGTAAGTGCAGAGATGGCATCATGTCATCAACATGATAATAAGGGTAGGGTTGGGGGTGACACTGTTACCTCCCGCATATACAGTATACACCTGCCATGGACAATTCCACGTAATAAACTCAACACTGAATGTTGGTGTCAGTCATTCACTTGTTTGAACCAATCAGAAAGATTTTGCTCTCCACAGTGAGAGAGTAGATAGTCAGTCATGAGCCACAGTTCTTCACGGGGGGTCAGAGTAACAGCTTTTAAGAGTTTACACAAAAACAAGATGTCAGCATTTGTGGCAGGAGGAAAGACAGCGCTGGGATCCCCTGACGGGGTGATGTTTCCATCTGGACAAAGGCTTGTGTTTTCTCCTGCTGGCCCTTCCTTATGCATGCATGGTCAAGCAGCCCCCTACAAACAGCCTCATTCCCCTCATTAGTGGTGGAGGTGGAAAGAAGCATTAATTGCGGAGATATCTGCCTTTGCAACCTACCTATGGAAAAAACATTGGGGGATGTGGGGGGCGGGGGGGATGGAGCAAGGTGAAGGAATCTTTTGAAAAATCAGCCCTGATTGATTTCCTGTACAGCACGTCTCATCGTCGTGGCGACCACCAAGACAGCAAAAGTCCCTGGTCGCAGGGCATAATGGATTGCAATGCCATAATAGAATTAAATGGTCTTTATGAGTTTGTTATTCCATGTTTATGCATCATTATTCCCAAACGTTCAGGGTGAGGGTTGGGGGTGGGGGGGTGGGGAAGGTACGATATTTTAATCAGGTTCAGTATGCTGTGGTGGGTAATGAGATGCAATTTTTCAAAAGTTTTTGTGTGAAGAATTGGAGAACAGCAATACATTTTGTCATTCATCACTTGAGCAGAGACTAATGTGGATATTTATTTGGCTGTAGCAAATTATATTTATTTATCATGCACTCTCTAAGGAAGGCATTCCATTCCCAAGTCCTTGGTGCTAAAACCAAAGCCTGACCTTGAGAGAGAAGCATGAGCCAATAGTTGGGGAGTACAGTCCGTGTACTTTGCTGGAATTATTTTGTTATGCCACTCTTCTTGGTTTATTTCTACTGTGGCTTCACATAAATAGCATGGATGGCAGTCACACCTGACATTAGCATGGCCACTAGCATTAGAATGCATTATGACTAATTAAGGTAGCCAGGCACTCATATTCCCCACAGAGTCTCCACAGCAAGATAAAATAACTCAGCTTCAGTAAAAGCAGTCATTCATTCAAAAGATTTCAGCTCCTTTTGCTAATAAATAAATAAACAAATAAATAAATAATGGATTTTACATTGTGTAGTTTTACATTACAGTTCTCTGTGACTACATTTTTTAATTTGGTCTAAAATGGCATGCTTATTAGGGAGTTCATAAAGCTGGGGAACTTTAAACTTTAAAACTTTTAGAAGTTTTGCTTGCATTTTTTTTTTTTTTGGGAAAAATGAATATTGTTTGCAAGCTTTTATGATGTATTATTTAAAGCGGTCACATTCATTCAATAAAAAGTAGTGTAGTAAGCTCAGCAAATATGATAAAGCTCCTGGAGGACTCATTTGAACTTCTCATCGCGGTGCCTTTAAAATATGAAATGCCAGGGTAAAAGGTAAACCTGAACTAGTGATATTATAAGTAAGATTCAGCACTCCTTTGATGGGTCTTTTTATGCCAGGCCAGAAATGGTGATTGAAGGAAATACAATTCTTTCATGTGAAACCCACCCAGCAAGGACCATGCCCTGAACATGCAATATTAATTCATGGTGGTGATAGGTCATTCAGAAAAGATATCAGCTTGGGTACTTGTGAATATTGATTGCGATTTGGGGTTTGCATTTGTACATGCGTGCATTTCAGGGATGCAACTGAAGTGGCATTAAATTAAGGGATGAAGAATTCAAAGACATTTTACACAGGATTGTGCCTTCATATAGCATTACTGTCTATGTCATAACTACAAGTCAGTTTTCACTTTGAAACATAAGGTAATTCAAACTTACCATAATATTACAGTATATATTATTTTATAAGTGTACATTCCATTCAATGATTGTGAACCTTTTTCATTTACTGTACAGTTGAATGAGTGAATTAATATGATTGAGGTACCATCATTATGGTCATTGTTTTAAGCTCTCTGATTGAATCATTCCTCAGTCAGAAAGAATGGCATTGCTGTTTCACAGCCCCAAGGAGACAGTTGAGCAATACTTTTGAAACACTTTCCATTTTGTTCTTTCAAGTGCTTCTTTCAAGTGCTTCTTTCAAGTGCTTCTCCTAATACTTCAGAATCACCTCTGGATAAAATGATAAAATGTTCACGTCACCCTCGTGTGATCTGTATGTGATGATGTTCCAAAGAACACAATGAATTGTGTTCATTCTCACAATGATTTTCACTCTTTAGTGACAAAAAACCCACACATTTAGGGGTTTTTAAGTCTTCTTCAGGGTGTGTTGGTGTCCCATAAACTAAATGTACAGTATAACCTTCATTTCAATCTCCTTTATCAATATCAGGCCCTTGTAATATGGGCAGACTTAATGATCTCCAATTTATAGCACTGGGTGATTCTGTCAATCTATGATAGATGGCCAAATGAGTAGTCTAATTATTTTTGTTCCTATTTTAATCACATTAGCAGTTTCCAGAAGGTGAAACCACAAGGAAATTGAGTAAAATATTCTTGCATTTGGCCAATGATGGTAATACAATCACATAACTCACTGCACTTTTCAAAACCAAAAGCCTACTTTTATCATTGCATTGACAGTACATTACTGTAAGCGTAAAGACATCAAAGAGTTAGTGTTTCAAGCATGGCAAACAGTTTAGATTTGCAACAAACTGCCTTGAGTGACACCAATCATCTTAAGGGACATAAATCTCCAGGTACCTGAGAATAATCTTATAAATTGTGTCTTTTGGCATGTTTTAATTAAAATCAAATAATTGCGCTTTAAAAAAAATGCCTTATGAAATATTCAGTGGGATCCCACTGAGATTTTGGCTGAAATGTTTCCTGTCAAGAGCTTATACTGAAGTCAGCAGACTCAAATTGCAGTGATACAGAGGCCCCCAGATCCCCGATCCCTCCTCCTCCGACGTCTCTCACAACATACAGCAATGGCATTACTGACAAAGCAATTCCCTCAAAGTGCCACTCCTAGCAGTCCCATAACAAAGAGTTGAAAAAAAGGAGTAAAAAAGATAATGCTCCAGCCAGCTTTTGTGCGTTTCCTTTTCCACTGCGTCGACTTGCATGCTTGTATTTAACTTTGATGGATCTTTTTTGACAAGACGGAGCCACCGGCCTCAAACGCGAGTTTCTCCAAACTGCGCATTCAGCCATTTGTCAGCAGAAGCAGCTTTCAGCAATGCAACGGAACCTCCCGGAAAAACAGGCATCTAGAAAGATATGGAGTGATTCTGTGAAGGTCTGGCTCTAAAATGGAGGCATACCTATTTCAGACATACCACCGTCACTGAGGGTGGGGGTGGTGTGTGGCAACACTTATGGGAAGCTGATGGAAAATGATGCATAATTACACTCAATGCCTACATTGTGAGATTACAGGGCTCTTCCATAAGGTATGCAGTTATTTTGAATTTGATAATGCATGGCAGGCCTATGAAAAGATTGCTTCAGGGATGGATAAAAGGCTAATGCTAAAGTTGTGGAGTGCTGCCACACAGTGCCAGAAACTGAATGAATGTGAGCAGGAGATGACATTGTGTTCACTGCTGATGGATATTTCACCTTCACCTCATGGTCAGTATGGGTATTTCAATTTAACCAGCGTGGAGACAACGTCAACCTCATTTCTTTGTAAACCCCCAAATCTCAAACCTTGCTCTGCAACAATCAAAACAATCATTCCTCATGAAGTGTCTTGAAATAACATTGCCCAAAATACACTGCTGTAATAACAACTTTCAATTTTCATTGTTTGCTGCTGTCGTCATAGAAACAAAGAAAGAACACAATTATTGTGTTATGGCATTGGCAATATACTGTATTATATGCTAGCACTATTGGAGGTAGGGGAGACATAATATGGGAAATTTTGAAACATGGGGATTTTATATAGTTGTTTTTGCACAATCATGATGGGTCTGTTTTCAGTTATGTATTATAGCAACAAGCATCTCATGTGAGTGGCAGGAGGATTTGAAAACAAGAGTTAATAACAATCCTTTGTTTTGGCATCATGCTAGTAATGTCTTTTCACCAAAGTTTTTTTCAATTAACTGATGATGTGTGAACGCCAGACTCCAAATATACGAAATTCAAATCACCGTAGTCGGGGCATGTTGCAACAGTTTCACCCTTTCTAATTTCAACTGAACTGTAATCGCCGGGAATGTCCTAGAACTGTATCAACGGTCTATAGCAGTCATCATCAAATCTGGACCTTGAATCCAAATCTGGACCTTGTTTTCTTTTCTCCCAGGTGATTAGCTGAACAATTAGTGCTGACTGATTGGCCAGACTGTCTTCACACCTGACTCCCAGGTGAAGGGAGGATGGAACACCAGCAGTTACTCCTTTCTGGATGAAAAATATTTGCTTTAATATGAGTATATATTTTTTAATTAAAGCGAAAACCTAAAAGCGTTTGGTTGTTCCCCGGTCTCCCCGGTCTACCCGACTTAATAAATATTAGTCCCACAAGTAAGACTGCACAGGCCCCAAGTATTCTGATTAATTTCCCTTCAGTCTGCCGTAGTTACTTGACATTTTTAATGTGAAAACAAAAGTATGAACCATGAAAAGGGCCGACATTGGCTCAGGTGGTAAGAGCAGTTGTCTGGCAGTCGGAGGGTTGCCGGTTGCCCGCCCTGGGTGTATCGAAGTGTCCCTGAGCAAGACACCTAACTCCTAAATACTCCTGATGAGCGGGTTGATACCTTGCATGGCAGCCAATTGCCGTTGGTGTGTGAGTGTGTGAATCAATGGCTGAATGAGAAGCATCAATTTGGATAAAGGCGCTATATAAATGCCAACCATTTACCAAAAGATTGAATTTGTGGTAGGGCTGGTGGCCTGCAGGAATCGTACTCTTGTCATTTTCTCTGCCTTAAGCACTGGCTGCTCTTGCCACTCCACTGCTGAATGGCTCTTCAGAAGAGGCTCTTCTGCACCTCTCCTTCATAACAGTTACACAGCACCTTCAAGCACTTCATAACAAACTCTAATGTGTATGCTCATACCTGCAAGTCAAAAGAAAAAATGTGGTCATGGGTTTTGCAAAATGGCACAAGAGTACCTTTAGAGTGCAGTGATCAGTGGTTCCTAACATATTGGCCAGGACCTGTTTGGGGGTCAGGTTGGGGTGGGTGATGTCAAACACAAAGAAGGTGGGGAAACAGAAAATAAAGAGTGAGTGAAGAAATAACATAGTATATCATGTGGGTACTAATAACACTTAACTGTTGATTTGTAACTGCAAAATAAATATTAAGCTTTCAGTTGTTTTAAGTGATTTATTCACTCATTAATGTGCCAATAGTTTGAACGACAGGTATTTTCTTCACAAGCCCATTCTGGATGTCTGAACGTGATGATTAACACCGTTAATGACAACATGTTGATGAAACCCCAGGCCTTTCTTTCACACTATTTATGTTGTATTGTTTTATGTTGTATTTTCTTAGGGATCAGGGCTATAGGACACTTCCTTGGGTTCAAGCACACTATTTATAGAGTGTAATCTCTTTGCTAATTGCCACCAGCAGGGATTATTCCGGTTGACTGCACAATTAATAATTGGTATTACTGCTTGTAATTTAATGATTTGGGCATAGTATTTCAAATCATATCATTTATCATAATGGTTAAACATTGCCATTAAGTGGCCAGATTAGGCTTTGGAAACAAGGTGCATGTACACTTTAGCCAATCGGTAATTTAAATTAAATATACCAAAGAAACCTCAAGCTACTGAAGCCCTCCAGGACGGAAGTTATACCTGCAGGTCCTGCAGGCATCTGGGACTTGGATCTGACATGCCTCACTTAAATCAATACAAGCATCCTTCACTATGTGTATGTGTAGGGCCTATTTCTAGTTTGAAAAGAAAAAGTCATCCCAACATTATCAGAGCGAGTACTTTTGACAATAAGCATGACAAGTTGTCATATGCTATTTTTAGATTGCATAGAGGGGTGTAACAAACAAAGGCATTTTGATTTAGATAACATTCTTTAGTTTTAAAAATGTGCTGTATTTCAGAAACTGTCCAACTGTCATACTAAAATCTATTTCATAAGGAATATTTTCCACAGCTGTTACACAACTATTTCCTAAGGGCCCTAACACCCTAACTAATAGGGCCCTATTAATACATTTAACAGAAATAATATTATACCATCAATCAATGTAGAATACAACATTATAATACAACACATCTCTTTTTATTTACATTTAGAAAATAGTTTCCTCTCTCTACCAAACCTATTTCCAGTTCCCATGCTTCTGGGGCACATGTAAAGTGCAATGGTCATTTTCGATACACATGCCGAAGCTGAGAATACAAAAAGAAAAGAAAGGAAAAACACATACAAGATATGGGCTGCTCTGCGTGATACAGTACATGGTGACCACAGGAACCCGCTTGTTCTTTGAAAACCTTCTTTGCCTCAGCAGGATGTGAGAGGAATTGTCTTCTCAAAAAAACATACTGTATCTCATGTAATCGGTTTAGCATAATTGAGCATCTTGTTGAATCATTTTACATGAAACATCCTCTTTCCTCTAAGACAAAATACTGGGCAGATTTTAGTCCTTTTCCAAACAGCATTCACCATGAGGAATAAATAGACCTATTCTATAATCTAAATGTAAAATCTGACATGAAAAAAAAACCAAATAAAAGGATTTTCTTTATTGTGTGAAGATGACATTATTATTGCCTTTAACACTTGATAATAATGCATCATTATTTAGATTTCTATAAAATGAAGACACAGTAAGAAAATAATGAGCAAAAGCATGCAGGCCAAAATAAAATTATGACGTTATTAATTAAAAGTCGAAATAGGAAAAGATGAAGGTAATGTTTATTTTGCAGCATAATTGACAAGCTCCCTGAGAAACAAAGAGAAGAAAATAAAATGATCTCGCAGCATCAAATAGGCTCTGTAATTATGGTAGACAGCAATTGGAAATAAATGCCTTTATTTGTTTTATTCATATCAACTGCCAACTGAATACACTAAATGCTGTTGCAGTGTTTGAAGGAACTAGTTACAATTCTGGAATTACATTTAATTAGCTAATTGTACCGGAATTCCACTGTTAATCATCTGTTACCGAATAACTTAAAACACCAGTTAAGACCAGCCATTCATATACATTTCCAAATTGTGAAATTATACAAAATCCCCCACCCACTCCATCGCCTCACCCACTTCTACTCTTTGCACCTAATGCAAAATGGATAGGGAAGAAGCTAATTCCCACGCCAAATATATTGTGCACGGACAGGCTATTATGAATTTCAAAAATAAATATGAGAGTGAAATCAATGAAAAGCGTCTCTTAAATGAATGAAAAGTAATGCTGTATAAACCCCATCTACTCTATATGAGAGTACTACTCTATATGAGTACACAGACTTGTGGTCCCAGTGAACTGTAAAAGAGAACAAAATGTGAAATGCTGAAAGGGGGTGAATATTTTATGAAGGCGATGTAAACATAATTATGCATAAATTTACCATTATAATGACCTTCACAATATTTCCCTTTTCAAAGATGCTTCGGAAAAGTTAATCATGATTAAACATCGTTCGACAGCCTGGTGCTACCCAAAAACAAATATTATTAGATTTTGTATGGTGGAGTCTCTCTTCATCAAGCTATCCAACCAATGCTCTTAGTTTTGCCTCCAATATATCATATTACAGACAACCAAGTTCTGTTTGCTATTCACCCAACCTGGTTTGGCTTCCTGTTGTGTCAGTTGGAAATTTGTACTGCTACAAGATAGAAATTCATTGATTTCCTCTGGACCAAGCCATGGGGTCTGCAGTGGACACAAACAGTGACAGCTGTCAGCTTCTGCTTGAGCTGACAAAATGACAGCTGTTACGATCATAACCGAATCATTGGCAAAAACTTTGGCCCAGGAGCAGTGTAAGGGAAGTATACAGTAGCACAACTGCATCCTGCTGTTCAATGACACAATATCTGGCCTGCTGCAGAGCACAGCAGTACTCCATCAATTACTTTTATCCAATGTGACTTAAAATGTATAGATTTATTTTAACAGCTCTATAATTTATCTTCATGCTAGACATAAGCACGCACATTTCAGACAAATAATGGCTTATGTGATACGTGGTTCAGATACACGTCACATGTCACAATATAACAGAATACTGTTTTTATTTTTATAAACCATTGTTGTTTAATGAAGAGATATGGCCGTTAATTCTTCTGCTGTTCAAGACAAATGTTGTTCCTCCCTTCAAAACTTATTGCTTTTAAAAACTTATTCAAGACTCAACTCAGTCTTCAAGAGTTTGCCCCATTCACGTACCAACTTCAATTATTTTACTGCTGTAATCCCATGAGAGAGGGAGGGTGGTTGGGAGCAAAAGAGTCACTTTTAGCCAATCATTCATATGCAAAGTATTGTGGTATAGCTACCTAGCAAGAAGTAATTTCCTGTTGATGAGGGCTATCAAAATTTGTGGGCACTCGTTAAAGTATTATCATATCTCATATCTCAACAGGCAGAGCAGTTAGCATTGTTTTGAAGTTATATGATTCATGACAAAATAATGTGAAGTGAAATTTCAGGGTTTAAAGCTGAAATAGAGGTTAAGCATGAGATATGCATTCTTTCATATTTTCATGATATTATGGTTTACACTTATGAATTAAAACCCTATTGTAATCGGACCAATTCATTGCAAGCGCTGGGTTAGGGACTTCCTGGTTTGTGGGTGTATTTGTTGATGAGAAACGGTAAAACTCACAACAAAATCTGCAACATTGAAACAATCATAACCCCAGAAATATTTACTAAATCTCACCAAGTATGATAACTCATATTGTAGCTCTCACTCTGTACTTTAACAAGCAACAATAAAGTGAAAAAGCCACGCTTTTCTGTTTAACATTTGATTTTCATGAAATGGCCTTGCAACATTCAATTTTATCAAACAAAGTTTGACTTTTTTCTTTTGTAACAAGGGGGTCATTTGTATTCTGTTAGCTTGTCAAGCTCAAAAATACAGCAAACAGTTTCATCATAATAGAATTTGCTGGAGAGACCATATATTCTCTTGACAGCTTCTGGAAAAAAAGAGAAAGGGTGGAAAAAAAAGAGAGAGAACCTCACGAATGGAGCTGGACCCATCTGGCTTATCCATCAGCGTTCCAGGTGCAAGTGAGGATACCACTGCATGGGTGCAGAAGGTCCCCTGACAAATCTCCTTCATTTACCAAACTATCCATCTTAAACAGGGTGTGCTAATCAGGGCACGGGGAGCCTCAGAGTCTGCGGATGACCTCCCGGGAGGGAAAGAGCACTGTGACCCAGATGAGAATGCATGAACTAAGGGGAAATGCATGCATGTTCCAAGAGTGAAAGAAACCCAGAAATGCCTGGGTTGTGTATGCGCACAGCGTGGCAGAGAGTGAAACGGAGGGTCAAATGCTCTGATGATTATTGTTTTTTTTGAATGCAGGTCAGGGCAAGCCTGTTCTGAGAAGAGGGTAGAGATGATTGAGGGAGAAAAACAGATTTTGTGAACCTTAAAATGGGTGGAAGAACCGCGTTCTGTCAGTTAGTAGCTCGAATGAACCAAAAAAACATGCTTCATTTATTAAGGCAATACACTATGACTGGGTTATATCTGTATGTCATACCTAGCATGCGGTTGTGCACTTAATGTCATGAAGTCAAGCTCTCCTGTCACTTGGAAAGCACTCTGACCAAAGATGTTAAAGGAAGAAAGATGACCATCTCAACCATCAGTGCCTATTCCACTTTAGCCTAGCCGTATGTGTGGCCAGGAAGTGCCATGCACGTGCGTTTATGTAAGACCACCATTCCTCTCTGAGAAAAGCCAGACAAAGCATTCGATTTCAAGACCCTGCAAATGTGCTATGGTGAACAACTGTCAGATAAATAGCCTTTTTATTTGGGTTAAAGCTATATTTCGGCCAAATTCATCTTCCATTTCGTACCTAACAATCTAGGCTATCCAATGACTCAAAACAGGGGACACATTGCAGTGGTGGCCATTTACCTGGGTGGGGCACCATACACGTGCACGGATACGCGCACACACACACACACACGCACACACGCGCAAGCGGGCACACAATTGTGCAGGCCTACTTGACACCTGGTGTTGGGAGTAAGTAATACAAATGCTTCCACAAAAAAAAAATTATGACGCCATCATTTAATATGTTTCAGTCTTGGGTGGATTTGCTTCTTGGACAAAGTGAAAAGATCAATTAATTAAAATGACCCTAAATGGTGAGAGGCTTTAGAGGGCAGATATTGAGGATATTCGAATATACACAAAGGGATAAAAACATTTCAGCTTCTCTTTAAAAGGGAAGCAACACAAAAGATAATCGAAACAGAATGCCTGCAACACAAACAGCTTTAAACCGAAGGGATTTCCTTCAGTGTGAAAAATGGTCTTAAGTAAAAGCATATCTACAACTCTGGCCAACAGATGTGATATATTAGACAACAAAACAGATGTATGTAAATAAACCAACAAACAAGTAATCACAAACCATCGCCAATTGTTCTAATTCTGAGCACATTAACAGTTTTTCCAAGAAGTTCTGCTCTCGAAAAGGCTCTCTGGGCTTCTCGTAATAGCACATCTATGGCCCAAATATTCTGGCAGCAGCCAATCAGCATGGCAAAAACACTTAACCCAAAAAAGAAAACACGCCCCTCCAATTGAACCCCCATGTGGGCGCAGTCCAAGTGTTCCCCACAGCCGGAAGCAAGAGGCGCGCCCAGCCAAGACTGACACAAATGAAAGAATGGAAGAAAACGTAACATTTAAAAAGACTTTAAATATCACAGATTTATTTATGTACACAATGTTATGCCTGATAAATCTTAGTGGACAGAAAAGCCAATGTTAGTGTGACAAATATTTTTAAGAAAAAAATAAAGAAATTATAGATTTTTTTTTTTCTGCACTGACAGATTGCAGGTGGGGCAGTGCCCCTGTTGACCGGTACCACTGACCCAACAGCGCTGAGGTCCGCATAAGCACATTTAAGTGCAGAACAATTTAGCCTTGAGGTTGCACTTCTCTCTTGTTGCTCTATGCTCTGACTTTATGACAAAGTAGAATGTATTCTCTGATGAAAGTAAAACTCTTACAATTTACACGATTAAATATTTTGATTATAGACCTTTTTTACCTCATTTCTTCCATTTTCAAATTTACAGTCTGAAACACATAATCGCTTGTGCCTCCTCGTTAATTACACTACTCTCATTTCCAGTGCTGGATCTGTGCCAAATTATTTGTGGTGCCAGTTCCTGGAATAAAAATGGCAAAAGAATCAGACACAGAGCTGTTTGTCCATTTCACAGTTGAGTAGTGCTGTAGATGTCTTTGTTTTCTCAACCCTCCAAGCACGCTTGTACTATAACAAGCACTGCTATGTGTGTGTACGTGAGATTTGTATGCATCTGGATGAGGAGATTAAGGAGTTTGTGTACTGAAAGGCAGACCTACTTCCTGATAATTCTCTAAACAATAGCACATACATGTAGCCCACTCAAAGCACAAATATAACTCAGAACTTGCGTGCATATACAGCCCCTGCAGGAGATTATAATGGCACATATTTTATCAAGGAAAAAAACAAACATGACTGACAGAAGTCACCTGCCTTTCAACAGGACGTTCACAACATAATGTATACACCCACCTTGCTTCTGTTCTGGGCGTTTTTGTAGTTGCATTTAAAGTTGAATGAATATTTATATGACTGTAGATATTTCCGGCTGCAAACTCTCTGGTCTAAAATCCAGGTTCAGAAAGTAAAAGTCCTCCCCGGTATTTGTTCCAATAACCTTGATT
This sequence comes from Conger conger, assembly GCF_963514075.1. Classification (NCBI taxonomy): domain Eukaryota; kingdom Metazoa; phylum Chordata; class Actinopteri; order Anguilliformes; family Congridae; genus Conger; species Conger conger. The sequence continues at coordinate 30,259,670 of NC_083776.1, read as the reverse complement.
TGCTAATTAGCACAATTATTATGATTTTCCAATTAGCACCATGGATGTTCCATCTCTGTTACTAGTGTAAATGACTTTCCTGTATTACTTCGTGGCCTTTAAGGTGTAAATGAGGTAATGAGGTACTGCATGGCCTTTTGGGTGTATAATAGCCGCAATAGTGGCTGCACTGCTAGCTGGACAGTATAATTAGTGCTTTAAAAAATAAAAAGGACGAGAAAACATTCTTTAAGTTCAATGGTCACTATTAAAGCCAAGGCACACTGAAGTAAGGCTACATTTTGCCATCAGTCATTTTTCTCTGGACAGGTTACCGGGGCAGGAGCAGCAGCCTGGCCCCTCCCTCTGCCCGGCCCTGCCACGTCTTTGAACTCCTGCCAGTCCCGCCATTCAGCAGCCAGAGTAAGATCTTCAGCCAGTCAGGGTCTACCAAAAAAGCCTTCCTCGCTGTGCGCTTCTATAATTACCAAGCCCTGGACAGCTTCCATGCCTGTGAGGTGCATGGCATCACGGTCTATTGGAAGCTCTATTGTGGTTGCTATGGAAAAGCTAAAGTTACCTTCTCTTGGAGCAGGCTCACGTTGTTACTATAAATGGGATTCAAGGGGGGTTGGGGCTTTCATTTCTCACCTATTTCTCACTATATGGTGCACGGCTGGCAATGTTACATTTCTCATTAATTTTCAGATAGTAATTTAATCGCAAAATGAGAGATGGAATATAGTAGAGAATTTTTCTTTGTCTTTTTTTTTTGAAATTTAAATCAATATGCATTCTTTCATTTCTACCTGAACTGTAATGCTGTTGTGCAGTGCCTGTCAGATTGATAAATGCTGATGTCTCCACCACATCAGGTAATTAAATATGATGCAACGGGGAGTTCCACTTTAATAAAGCCACTGGTGTGGCAAGGCATTCTGACACTCAACACGTTTGCATTCACAAGGGCTTGTATTGATCCCATTGCCATTTAATTATCATTTAATTTCTATTGTCTTTGCTCTAGCTTTGCCAATACGTAATATAGAAGTAACAACACAAAAAAGATCAATTTCTTTGTGTGTTTTGAGGGACTTCATTCCGCACTGAACCTTTTGAATGAAAGGCTTAATTTCAGTTTGACTGGTCCAAACAAATTGAACAACATTGCATTCATTTGTTTTAAATCGGACCATAATGAACCTAGCTATTTAGCAGGACTTAATTACCCTGGGTAGCCATGGTTTGTCCACACCTAATAAGAAAAGAAACAAACCAAATAAAAAGCAATGTAATAAATGGCACTGTGTCTCTGACATAAGGGGTCACATTTATGGCATGCACAAATTTGCTTGAACAATTAATAATTAATAATACCAAAACACGTGCACACACTTGCATAATCATTTATTCACTCGTTCATGCACACACCTATATCAGACACACATACACATACACATGCACATGCGCACACACTCACACACACACACACACACACACACAGACACACACACACACACACACACACACCAGTATCAAAGACACCACAGGGCGGATGATACTAAGTAAGAACTCAATTAGATTAATTACACTAATTAATTATTCATTGAATTAATTACCTTTGCTGTTAATCAGTGGATAATCAGGTCTCACACACAGATTCCCACCTGCAGCAGGTCCCTGGCTTTCAGTTACCATTGGGAGCTATTTTTACACCCACCTGGAGTGGACAACTTATTCTGTCTAAACAATGAGCCCTCATTGAAACATAAGAGCACTCAATGAAAACTGGACCTGTCTAGATCACTTACCAACAACCTAGGAAGGCCCCATGGCTCTCTGGGACTGTATAGTATCGAGCACTGCACCAAGCCAGATATTGAGCACCCCAAGGAACTGTACTGAATGACCTGACAAGCTGTTTCATGCATTGAAAAAAATGTATATAAAAACAAAACATGTCCTGTCACCAGTGTTGAATTTGCATTTAACTCATTTGTACATATACCCCAGTACTATTACAGCAAGCATGGGTGCTGAGCTTTGGCCCAGGCTAGCAATGCAGAGAGAGGCAGTCGCTGGGAACAGCTCTGAACAGACATTTTCATTCCTATTTAACACATCTAGCACTGTAATGTAAGGCCATGTATGCTAGAATTATTCATTACTAAAATCATATATGGCCAGTTCGACAGTGAGAGCCCAACTGCCTTAAACATTTATAGAAGCGCCAAGTCCTAAAACCCTTGCATCACTACTAGCAGCAATGCGCCTAAAAAAACCTTTATATTTTACATAGTTTTTTTGTTTGCTTGGTGTATCATTAATCTCATTCTCATGTTCCTCTGTGTCTCCTCTGAAGTCTCAGCACACAAAACAAATTTCAGGCCAGTACTTTTGTTTTTCACACATCAATATGCATGATAAAACAAGTGTTTTATCTTCTTTTCATGTAGACCTCATATTACAGAACAAAGAGATGAATTTATAGTGACAATAGCTTTTCATATAAATGAAGATTTCAACAGCATGTCATAATTCTGCTCACAGTAATAATAAAATACCAATATGCACTGCTTTTACGCTTGAACTATATAACCTCTACCTTCAGGAATTCCAGAAATGATGAAAGAGCTGAATTACATCACCATTTCAGCCAAGTAGAGAAAAGATTTGTCTCAGCCAAGGCAGAACAGTTTTGAATATCCAAACCCTTGAAGTAATTGATGCTTACTCTTTAACCCCTTTAACTCTCACCAGCTTATGACTGGACCTGTCACGTTTCAGGTCTGTCTTGCCATGTTTTATGTTTATTCATGTTGTCTTAGTCACATAGTGTCTTATCATGTATTATGTTAGTCTAGGTTCGTCATGTTGTTTAGTTATGTTTCGTTACGATTTATTTTCTTGTCATGTCTAGTTATGTTTCGTACGATTATATTACCTTGTTAAGTTGAGTGGTTATCGTCTTAGTTTCGCTTTGTGTTATGTTTTGATTTATGTTTATTGTTACGTTAACTGGTCGTTGTTTATGCATACACTTTTACATGTCGTTCCGCCTTTTCTCTCTCTCTCTGTCTGTCATTCACTCCCTAATTGTTTCCATTTGTCTATTTACTAAAACTACTAACGCTAGATCAGGATTGGGTAGAAACTAACAAACTAATCATGTGTTCATGTTACCTTATGTTTCTCGTGCATGTCATTTACTAATTTACTAATGCTAGGGCAGGATAGGTTTATTACTAACGATTACTAATCACCTTGTTAAACTTGTCATCCATCGCACCTGTTTTCCATTTCCTTGCTACGCTCTAACTAATTGTCTACACCTGTCTACACCCGTATTTATAGCCCAGTCGCGCAACTGTTCTTCGCGAAATTGTCTGCCTCTAGTTTACTACGCAACTCTTGAGCATTATTTACTGTTTGATTACACGTTACGATCCAAGCCTGTTACCGACCATTGTCTATTGATTTCTGTTTTGTTGACCACTGTTTGTTTTGGACCACGTCCTCGCCTACCGTTTTGTACTTTTGCTTCGCTGATTGTTTCATGGTTTCGACTCCCGCTTCGCCCACGACTACGCCTCTGCCTGCCGTCCGCCTGTTCATCTGCCCCGCTGACAGCTCTCCTGCTACCGGACCTCCCTGCACGTCTACCGACTACGAGTTTGCCCCTCCCCTCGGCACCGTGCTTTTTGTTTGTTTACTATTTGTTTGGCTGGATCTACGTGTATGGACTTTGCTTGTTTTGACTACGCTCCTGGGATTCGTCCCGAATAAAGCCCTGAGGGGTCTTTATATAACTATTGTTTCTGAGTCGTGCATTTTGGGTCCAACCCCCACGCACCCGTCTCAGGACCAGTGTTTTTTTAATTTTTTTAAAATAATTTTTTAAGGGTTCAATTTTCAATCACTATAGTAATTATCCTGGTCCCGCCTCCACCAATCACGTCCCTCCTCTGTTTACATAAGCTGCGTGTTGGCTGCCCCACGTAAGCTATGCTAGGCTTGGTGGCTCATTCAATTGAGAACCTTGTTGATGTATGTTTTTTATCTGTTCTCCTACTTGTGTGAATGTGGTTGTCCGTGGGGCAGGTAAGACAGAGGCCTCTATACACTGTTGCTGCACGTAGGGTGAACAATTGTTTAGACACCTTAGGAAAGGGGTGATTGCCACCTATGTAATTTTGGGTTATAGAGTAGATATATATTATTTTGTTATGTGAACAGTAAGTATGTATTTTGTTTTCAGCTCTATTTGGTTTTGTTAATTTCATTGATTTGGCAACACCCAGGTCCCTTGGCTTCATACCCCATGTGTCTTTGTCTTGTGTATACTTGTTTGAAATCTGTAAATAGCACCTCCACTGTACTTTTGTAAATACACTTTTATTGCACCTCAATTCTGGGCTGTTAGATTATTTTCACCCCATAACGCTCAAATATATCCTCCCGGTCATTTTATTTAATTATTATTTTGTTGCGTACTCCCTCCTACCCCTGGACGCCTGAGAAACCTAACATTCACGAAAAGTGTGTGTCCAGTGGACCAAATGCATAATAGTTTCTTCTGTGCTAATTCAGGGAAACATTGATAGAATGTCCATTGTTAACTTGAAATTTCTCTGGAGTGATTATCATTGTTGTCCGTTTCGCTATTGTATACTCCTACAAAAGTACTTGAACATAGAAATGCTATTATCTATGCTTGTATAGGCTCTCTCGAACATGATGAGCCCAACTACAACTGTCTCTGACCAGTATTTGTAAGGTAATTGGAGAGTTTATTCATTACTCCCATCTGTATGTAAGAAAATTCAGTTAATCAAAGAACCGACTACGGGAATGTTATAGAAGTGACAACATTTTAGCTAATGACGTTACGTTTCCATTGGTGTATAATTTGTTAGGCTTGCATAAGGCAATAAAACACAGCAACATCGGCAACAGACTTTGTGATGCTTACATCTAATATGGGGGACTTCCAAGGAATCTCTTGGAAACACTGCTGACAACACAATAGAGGGCATTTTCATTACATTACATTACATTACATTACATTAATGGCATTTGGCAGACGCTCTTATCCAGAGCAACTTACAGTTGATTTTAGACTAAGCAGGAGACAATCCTCCCCTGGAGCAATGCAGGGTTAAGGGCCTTGCTCAAGGGCCCAATGGCTGTGTGGATCTTATTGTGGCTACACCAGGGATCGAACCAGCGACCAGTCATGTACCATAACCACTACACTTTATATCGGTGTGCATCTAAATACATTCTGAAAATATTTAATTATTATTCAATATGCTTATAAGTTAAATAAGGAGCCAACCTGCTTTTGAATTATAAATAGCATGTGAAATTATGGAATGTGTTTGACTTGTTGATGGGGGTTGGATATTTGACAATCAATCAATGGACCTCAATGAATATATTAGTATACAAGATGGTACGATTGCGATTATTTTTTATGATCTTCTTGACCTGTTGCTGTCTGAGGATAGCTGTAAGCAGAGGGAGGTTGGGTCAGGGAGGTAGCAGAGGGTGACAGGTAGGGGGAATTGCAAACACTTTTCAGCATTAAAAGTGTTGTATAGTCTAGTAAGCAAAATGCAGTATTTTACACTAAGACCCATAATATAATTTAGTTATGTGTCCTTTTGGAGTCTCCAAATGTCATTTTTTGAAAACTGGCAGGCCATAGATTAGAAGAAACAATGCAGAAAGCTCATTTTTGGTGATATTGTCCTCATACTTGAAAGGGTATTTGTCCAGTCTTGTGACTCCATTTTGTTTCTAAGCACACCAGCCACAGCTACAATAATCGCCATCCAGTCCAAAACAGAAATCTTTTCAGTGAGAAAAAGAGCTTCCACTTTCACTGTGTTCGAGCTTCTGTAACTTTGTTTTAGTCATACCTAATCCTGACTCTTTGAAAGCAAACCCCAAAGGGTTACCTTTCAGAGGAGAGCAGGATTATGCATGTAGTCAAAAGGGTTCAAGAATAGTAACCATTCTATTTTGGGTACATCATTTTTTATTTTGTCAAGAAAAGGGGCAATGCTTAAAGGGTTAACCACACTGTAAGTGGTTAGCAGGTTGCACCCCCATTCAAATGTTCCCTGCAGCCATTACTCTGATTACTGCAAATATGCTTCACACACTGAATTGGGAGATCCAGACAATGTACTGTAAAGTATAATGCTCAGCAAATTCCTCTGACTGAGATGCCTTCATAAAGATGGAGACCTAGCCAAGGGGGGTTGAATTCTGCTGAAATTCTAGGCAGATGGGTAAAATATTTGGAAGATATTCGTGAAGTAAGTTCAGACTTTCTGACCTCCTGAATCCCTGGCTACACCATTGTATTAAGGTAAACTAGCACATAGCACAACAATCAAAGTCAGATAGCACTGATTCCATAAATGTCCAAATTGGATTCTGGACTTTTTGCTGGTTTTGATGTGATTTTTCACGGAAAAACACTGAAGTGGGTTGAAGCCATGTAACATGGTCATGTGGACATTACCTCAGACCGTGCTGCATAACGTTTACTTTGAGGAGAAACTATAATCCACTGTGCTTCATGTGACTTCAGCACCGCACACGTGAAGAAAACATGTGACTTCAGTTACAAGCCTGCTTCCTTCCCCATTACTGCCTTAAAAATAATTTGGTTATTGATTCAAAGAGAATATTTGATTGAATCCTCAGCAGCCTGCCTAGTGGTGAATGTTGTTTGAAGTAGACCACCATAGTTACAGTACCCATAGCGGGTAGTAATGCATTGTCTTGTCAGTGCATCGGTAAAGATAATGCTCTTGGCGCTTCTGTGAATTTCCTGTTTTTCGGCTTTTGCCAATCATCATCTCTTCTTTAAAACATAGTTTGGGTTAAATTTCCTGTCTTTTCCAGCTTTTGCCAACCATTATGACATTATCTCTCACTTCAAATGTAGTTTTTGTGTTGAATTATACTACATTCTCACCCAGTGTGCCTATATCTGCACTGCAAACATGCTGCGTCTTGGATGACAAAAACATGTCGTCATAGTCATGAATTTTGGATAAAAAAAGAAAAAAAGAAAACTTTTTTATTAAATTTTAATCGAATGCCAGTTATTTTAAGAGAAATACTGTATAGAGCTTGGAGAAGCCAAAATTCAATGTAGGGTCGCAGGGTCTCAGGAGACTATAGCCCCGCAGAGCAAATTGTTATAATTGGCTCTATAGCAGTAAAAACACAGAAAAATATATACACATGGATAAATCTGTAAAATGGTATTGAAACAGCATCATCACGTAGTGTAATTGACCACAACCCTTCAGACGGAATAAGATGGAAAATGGTTTTCCAGTTGAAATGGGAGCATCTTGTGCAGCCATCATTTCATATCGACTAATTCCCTGGCTGTTTGCACATCGTTACGTCAGTCACCGATCACACATCAATTTAACTCAACACATCAACGTAATTCTCATGTCTGCATCCTCTACGCTGTAAGATGTGTGTTTATGAGTTGATCAACATCAGTAGCCTTGAATGAGGAACATACAGTAACCCACCGCGTGCCAGTGGAAACGTTCGGCTGAAAAACGACATTGATAACGTGAACGAAAACCATTAGTCAAGGGTGACAGAAAAAATAAAGAAGGGGAAAAATGACCAGTGGCCATCTTATGCCTGAAGGCAAGGTGACTCACGCCGAAGGCATGGGAAAAGCACCTGGATAAGATACGCGGTGGACTCAGGTCCGAACAGAGCAGGCGGGGCTGAAACGTGCAGCAGATGGGGCTGTGAGTGGAGGAGGCGATGTTAAAAGGAGCCAGGCAGGGAAGCCAGGGTTAAAACGCGATTATCGTTCGGGGACGAGACGTCTGGGAGTCATCAGAGCATCGCTGGAAGCAATCTCCAATGTGCACGTGCCTGACCGAGCCAAGCCACCACGAGGCATCGCAATACAATCTCCCGCCCGATAAACACCGAAAGCCACAGAAACGGGAGGAGGATAGAGACATTCAACCTCGGTTCCCATTCGATCCCACTTTTGTCAGAACAGAACACCATACAAATACAGGTAAAAAAAAAAAGAGATATATTTCATACATTTAAAAAAATCCACCTCATGTGATTACATGTCATTATACAGCCTCTTCCTCATAAGCCAACCCAAAAGAGTAAGAGAGAGAGACGCAGACTGAAATAATGGAAGAGAGAGAGAGGAAACAGGGGAGAGATAGAGAGAACACTGGGTACCATTGCTAATTGGAGGCTTACGTCTGACAGGCACAGCTAATGATGATAGTGGTGGGATGGCGGGGACAGACTCATCAAGGGCAGCTAATCTGATCTGTGTGTCCTCGGCAGACACAGTGTCACAGCAAGGGCTGCCAGATCCGACTGAATTAACCTCGCTCCGCAGGCTAGTCAAACCTACACAAATTCTATACATTTGTAATTGGCTCCGCAGAGCGCTTCGAGCCGAAGCATGTCATTATTGTCATTTATATTCTGAAAAAGAAAGAAGTCATTTTACACCGCGGAAAATTGTGAGTTGACAGCTATCGCTTAATTTCAGTCAGGATATCTGTGGGTTAGTGGGGTGTTTCTGAAAACCCTAATATGAAAGCCACATTCACACATGCACACGCACGCACATGATTGCTCAATCATGAAATTCAGATATTCCCAAACATGGGTTGTTATACTTACAGTAGTTATAAGGAGTGAGCATTATACTATGCATGTAAAGATACAAAAGTTGTGGAAGTAAAAACAAATTCTACACAGTCTCCACAGTTTTGGCTTCCAGCAAAGCCCATTTTTGTTGACAGGACTTAACGGCTTAATGCTATTTTTTATAGCTCCATAATGTTTTGTAATTTCACTCTGTACTCGATAATAACTTCCCAAAACCATCATTAAGAAAAGAAAGCCTTGGTGATTACTATAGGCCAAGGATGACCTCTGTAGTTAATGACTGAAATATCAGAAACTCTTCGGAAGGCAGGCTTGGATGGGTCAGTGAGAAGACTTCTCAAACAGAACTAAAGGGCCTCACTGCAAGATGCAAACCACTATTTCCCTGCAAATACAGGATGGCCGGAGTACAGTGCCTAACAGAGCCTGCAGACTTCTGGAAAAAGGTGTTGTGGACAGATGAGACTGAGATGGGGGTGTTATGGTTTTGGCATATGGCTGCCACAGGTACTGGCACACTTGTCTTCATTGATGATGTAACTACTGTGTAACTGATGGTGTTCTGCAGCAGTAGAATTTATTCTGAAGTGTGCATCTTATCTGCTCAAATTGAAGCCAATGCTCGAAGGGCACTTCATCATACAGCAAGATAATAACCCCAACCACACTTGCTAAAGCAAAAAATGAGTTTTTCAAAGTCAAAAACTGGACAATCATTGACTGGTCAATTCATTCATCCAAAAAGCTGAGAAATTGTTTCTAATTGCAAATTGTTTCATTACAAATCTAAAATTGTGGATTACAGCGCCATGTCTTTGTCCCAAATTCGATGGAGCTGACTATATTTTCTAGACATTTTAGCATAGCCTTGTTGTTTAACACATGGGAATCACTATTGATATTGGTATGCCATCCCACATAACATAAGGAGTGCTTTAAAAGGGGAGCTAAATTAAACTGGCTGGTGGCAGGAGGTAGAGTGTGGTGGAAAATCCGCCTGGAAGAGTCTAAACTGAGATGACTGCTCTGCGGATCAATACATCGTCAATAACACAAGGACCATTGATTTAGTCCATCAGACAAATAGCATCCCCTCAGCTCAGGCTCCGAGCCTTATTTCCAGGAAGAAGAAATAAAAACAAACAGTGCCCTGATATCCGTGGCTGACGAAGAGCCAGTCTAGCGGTAAAGAAAAAAGAACCACACTTTGGCCTGCAGAGAAAGACAGGATGTTATTCCACATTTAATTTAAAACAGAATAAGAAAAAAAAGATAAACCATTATGCATGTCATTTTGATAGGCTTGTGAAAAGGTCCAATTTTTCAAAACCAAGAGGCAACACAGATTGAAAAAAATATGAAGTAATTCTCTTTCTTCATTCTGAATAGCTTTTCACATGTCCTTTTTCATTGCTCTCCATATTCTTTTGTGAAACATCAAATGTTAGGAAACTCAATTCTCCAAATAGACTGTGTGAGGAAAATGTTACATGCTTGTTACACAATAATAAATAAATATTTAAAATATATAGTAAGATTAATAATAATTCATTTATCTGCAAAGAGTGCAATATGGTTATGCTAAATTAATTCTAGCTATCTGGCTGATGACAGTACAACTTCAGTATTCTTACAGAATTCTTCAGTGATGTGTGAGTGATCCCACATGAGTTTAATATTGCAGTTGCAAAGTTAATAGTTAATCCAGATGAATGTCACTGCTTGCAAATGTAAAAGTAGATTTTCTTGTTGGCCTTTATCATATTTAACATTGACAAGGTAGCATTTTTGTGAAATTATATTCCACACTCACCTTCTACCATTTTTGGCACGATGAGGGTCAAACTAATTATCTAAATGCAGGACAAATATTAAGACACAGAATGGTCATGTGAAAAGACAGATGTATCCTCTAATACCAAAATAAGAAAATAAAAAAGTTTTTTTCTTCACCAAATGAGTGTACAAATTAAACTGCAATATGCTTTTTCTATTTCATAGGCATGAATACATGCTTATATCTGCATTAGAAACACCCATTGAATGATGATGTCATTTCCAGGCCCAACAGATTGGTGCCATGAGTCATGAATGCATTATCCATATGTAACTTAGCGTAGCACTTTATGTATGCGTATATACCAACATATTATCTACTGAATGACGACTAAGCTGTGTGCCCATATGCTTCTGTGAAGGCATGTCTCTGAGGCTGCAAAAATGTATGCATTAAAAAAAAAAAACTCCCATCAGCAAGTGGCATAAAACCAATTGCTCACAGGTATTTTGTGCTACCCTGACAGGAAACACAAAGAACAGATTTCATGTCGGAAGAGTCTGACTGACACATTGTAGAGCCGGCATGAAAACATGGATTAAAGGGATATGTTCTAATGCTCATGTGTCAAATAAAAGGTTAAAATACCTTCGGGAGAAACAAGCATTAGGACATAATACAACAATTGTTTGTGTCAGCTGGGAGTATCTGTCGGTAGTGTCTAATTCACTGTAGCAATGAGCAGAAACCATTTCAAAAGATTCTGAGGCATGGGGATATAGCTGAAGGGTGAATGTATTTTTTCACTGAGCCAAATTCATCTGGCAGTGGAAAGCTGTGTTTAAAGGGATTATGTCATGGCCATGCAGAAACATTATTTGAAATGAATGCTGACTATTATTAAATCATATTCAGATGTCAATAAAGTCAGGTGAAAGACTGCATGTCTGCTTGTCCTTCTCCATCAGACATAGCCAAGTGGGATAAGTGTTTCTTGGAAAGGTTGCAACCCACCTATGCTAATGTATTGCACCGTGTTGGAATCTGAGTGATAATGTGGGGCGGAATTGTTAAAATGGTGTAAAGAGGTCATATTTGTGATATACCCCACAGGCATTCTGCAAATGTGATGGGACTTTCACTTTGAGTATGTATGTGAGCACGCGCGCGCGTGTGTGTTTGTGGGGTGGGGAGGGTTTTTTTTAAGATTGAGCCTACAAGCTCAGCACAAACTCAGCACAAACACAGTGTGGGTATAAAGGCTTGCTTGTTGCTTGTTGCTTGGAAACTATTTCCATAGCATAAAAATAAATAAATACATACATAAATGAATAAAGGGTCTGCAGTTGCTATTTCCAGCATACACCCGTGCCACCTCCCAGTCTATAGCCTCACATAAGGCAACAGAAAGGCTAGTCCCATGCCTGACCAGGATGATAGAAAGTCATCTTGAAGCGCAAAATATCTTCCTGCGCTACAGAGAACATTGAACTGAATTTTAGCTATTAGCTTGAAAAGCGATGTCTGTTAGAAGTGGTCTGATCAATTAACTGCTACCGTGACTTCCAATTGTCATATCTTCATGCGGCAAGCAAATCAGACTTAGTGACATGGTGCTGGATTAAGGGTTTGATTGAATTGCATTTGTCCTCAAGCAGTCAAAGCACAGTAAAAAAGAGAAATGTATGCCTTTGCGGGAATGGGCAGATGCAGACTCAATGCTGAGTTATCTGGTGTTCAGGAATTACATTAAAATGTACACATTTTACACTGCCATAACTGGTGAGATATTAAAAATTCCATTCCATTTCTTGGAAATTGATTGAAATACACAGATGAGGCGAAACATTATGACCACCTGCCTAATATGGTGTTGGTCCTCCGCATGCCGCCAAAACAGCTTTGACCCGCCAAGGCATGGACTCTACAAGACCTCTGATATCTGGCACCAGGATGCAGCAGCAACACCTTGAACTCATTGTTCCTCAAACCATTCCCCATCAAATTGTCCAGTGTGTGACAGGGTGCATTTTGCTGCTGAAAAAGGCCACTGCCATCAGGGAATACTGTTACCATGAAAGGGTCTACCTGGTAAGCAACAATGTTTAGGTAGGTGGCACATGTTAGATTGACACCCACATGAACACAGATAACCACAGAACCCAAGGCACACATGCCTTTTGTACCGCACTGGGTGATATAGCAGGTCATGACGAAAGCTGTACACCCTGCAAACTCCACCTCTAGCCGTACTAACAATGAGAGAGCTACCGAAACAAGGTGAGAAGGGAATAGGTACAGCCCCCTATCTAAGTCCAAAGCTACAGACCATCCCTACATTGCTAACCATATAGCATACGGAACTACATACCGTGCACCGTAGGAAACGGTAAGATGTTCAGACTGCCTTATAGCTCAACCCACAATGCAGTGTTTATTGTGGCACACTGCACTGTGTTCATTGTGATTTAAGAAGTGCAGTCTTCTGACAAATGCAACCCTAGCTTTGTAAATAACAGAAAAGAGAAAACGAAAGTAATAGCATAAAGCCACTCTGCCTCCCGTTCTACTACCAGTGAGGAAACGATTAACCCGCTCTACTAATAATGACAGAGCGGCTAATCATATGCGTGGCTTTATGAATAACCAAAAAGTGACACCAAACCTAGACCAAGTAAAGCTCTTGCCTCCTGCTCTTATTATGACAGAGTACTACCGAGGTGAGCACAGAAAGCACCCATGTCGCTACAGTAATAAGCGCAGAGACAGTCAGGAGAAATACGGAGTTCTCTCTTGCCCAAATTCAAGTGTGATTCTGGTTCTCTATTTGAATAAGAGTAAAACAGTTGGCTGACTTGTACTTTGTTTGGGTAAATTAATAAATGAAAAGATAAAATGCACAAGTAAGACTCTGCCTCCAGCTAACATAGAAGGGAAACAGCTGATAACAACATTCACAAGCCGACTCTGCCTACAGCTCTAACACGAGCTGATGACCAGGCGAGAGGAGATTTCAGAGAGGGCTATCAAACTGCTGAAGTGTCAGACAGCCAGACCCTAAACTAGGAACCTGCCCAGAGTGGCAACAGGTTACCCAATACCTTCGCCAGCCCTAACTAAAGACGGTCCTGGAAAATCATTCCGGTCTCCCGAAAATCTAAAATTACCCCCTCCTCGCGCAATCAGCAATAACTGGCTACATGTGGGAGACGGGAGTGCCCTCACGCAGCCCCAAGTGATAATGACCAACTAAGCAAGGCAAACCATGACAGTGTCACATAATCAAGCTAACTTTTCCATTGCTAGCTTGCTACACTACAGTTAACGACCTCGGATAAAAACCATTGAGCTGAATAGACTGAGAAGGGGGTCACTGCTCGCTTCAACCACTTCATTTGGTGTCAGAAATTTTCTTCAAACTCTTCATGGTGGTCTTTGTCATCTTTCCATCAGCTAGTCATCATCATGTCTTCAACACAACCAACCAGAGTCAAGTGTTGACACTCTGATGAGGAAAACAACTTGACTTTAACTTCAAGTAAAATCAGACATTGATTCCTATTCTTACTGCATATGTATAACAGGTACGTATAACTAGGTTGAAAATGATTAGAAAACCCATTTGTTTTGTTAAAAAAAGGCATGCGTCTCTCCTTGGAGAAATTGAGAGGTATGGTGCGCTGGACGCCATATTGGTTTCAGCAACTTTGGGAATTGAAGCAAGGTGTTCCATATCCAAATCCATTTGGCATAGACCAGTTCCAAACTGAGCCATCTAAATTGATGTTGCTGTCTGGGCAGTGCAGTCGCCACATGATTTATACTTGCTCATACTGGTAACAATTCACATAAAGATTACTCTCCTTAAAGGTTAATTATGGATCAAGCAGAACTTGCCATTTTCAGAGAGGTAGTCCTGACAAAAATAAACCTGAGAAATCTGAAACCGTGATGTGTGGCACTGTGGCTGTACAGCGAAGATGATCAGAGCTCAGTCAAGTGGGAATGGAACAAATGGAAGACAAACCTCTTTTTTTCTTCTGCTGAAATGAAATTAAAATTACTCAGCTGATCCCATGGATCATGTCATGTATGTAACAGTCAAATATGACAGGAATGATTGAATGGCAACAATTGTGGTATCATTACAGCAAACGCATTAAGAGTCTTATTTAAGCAGCAGTCACTTTTCTGTGATTAGGGCTTGAAAAACTGGATTATTCAAACAATCAACACACACACAGAGACACACACACACACACAAAAGCGTGCACACACACACAGTAGTCTTTTCAGTATACCCATGAAAAAGACATTAGCTTATGTTAAACAATAACAGGAATGCAAGAACACCAGAAAAGCCATGACTTTTCTTAAGTATTTTGGCTTAAAGTAACTGCATAAAAAAACTCAGTAAAGAAGTACAGGCAGACTGTTCCATTTACATCAGCAAAATCCCTCTGCCAACCAATAGGAAACAGGTACTGGTACCCAGGTGTGAATGTGTCTCTCTCCTCCAACATGCGATTTAGCACCTGAATGACACAGGAAGTGCACTGAGTATTCCAGTCAGCAAGAGCTGACATGCCCACAAAAGCATCATAATTTCTCCAGGCTCAACCCCCGAGCGAACAAGTTTGTTTCCATAGTAAATTAAGGAATCGGTCAATTACAAGTCTTTAAATGAGCACAAAATGTAGTCATATACACTCAATGTGCACTTTAATAAGTATTATTACTTATTAAGACTTATTTTTTATACTTCCAGTGCTGTAGCCGGTCCACTCTGCATGCCACTGTTCTAACGTGCGGTTATTTGCGTTACTGTCACTGGATGTTTTTGTTTTTCACACAATTATCTGCAAACTCTAGAGGCTGTTGTGCATGAAAATCCCAGGAGTTCAGCAGTTTCTGAGATACTCAAACCACCCTGTCTGCCACTAACAATCATTCCACAGTCAAAGTCACTGAGATGACATTTTTTCTTTGGTTGATGTGATCATTAACTGAAGCTCCTGACCCGTATCTAAATGATTTTATGCACGGCACTGCTGCCACAAAATTTACTGATTAGATAAATCACATGAATAAGTAGGTATACACCTAATAAAGAGCTCAGCGAGGGTATATTAAAATATTAAAATATTAAAAGTGATTTTCCAAAGACTAGAAAGCTGCTGGGTGGCATACCACACAGAATTTGGGCTTTTCTTTCATTTCCAAGAAGCATTTCCAACTGCTGACGGCATTAGCCTAAAATTAGCCTAATGTTTCATAAAATGAAATTGTTAACATCGATTCTACAAAGTGGCGGCACGGATGGTGCAGTGAAACTGAATAATTATGATCAACTAGGTTGTCTGGATAGTTAGTCAAGCAAGTTAGTCACTTTTCATGGTTATGGATCGTAATGTAGTCGAAGTGAAATGTAATAAAAGAGTGATACCCTCAGGTGATTGAGTTGGGTCATCTGTCCACTCTGCATAAGGACTGCACTTGAGTCCTGTTTGGTTTATTTTTGCCAAAATGCATTGGTCTTTAAATATAACAATTGAATGCTGACATTAAATATTAAAAATACTAAAAAAATAAATACTAAAATGGCAATTATCTATGATAGCTCCCAATACAAATAAATTCTAGATACAGATTTGCTTTCCCCCTCAGAAGGCCCCACCTACATGACTACTATGCTTTGCAGACTGGATCTATATCTGAAGAAATGATTGCTTATAAAATATTTCTTTCGCAACTTTCTCGGTTTTGTGTTTTGTCTCGTTTCGCACATTTCAGTGCTTTTCTCAGTGTACCCGGAATAGCACGCGTCACATTTTAACTTAACCTGCGGGGTGTGTTCAGAACGCCCTTTCACTTACGGAGTTCTCTCAGGCTTAATGACGCACCTGGTCCAAACCAGGATTGCGGCTTCACAGATTGCAGGGTTAGGGAACAAAAAGCAATTAGCAGCATCTTTACCTGGGGGAGACTTGGTAAGGCTGGCGTGTGCAGCCTCCCCGCAGAGGAGCAACGTGCCTTTCTTTCCCAGGCGTCTGCTCACCTCAAAATAAAGTAACACACTTAACAAGATTAGACTGTTCTCTCCAAACTTCTGGGGTTCGATTTGTAATTATAAAACCTCTGAAGAGCGGGCGACTCGAATCAAAATGTATTTCTGGGGAGCATTTTACGAAACATTTGTCACAATGCGCGTCGCAGCATACCTCTGACGAAACCCCACGCAGGAGGAAGCCGATGGAGACGGGGGAGATGGTGGGAAGGAAAGAAGGAGCAGGTGCCCCACTGGTGACAGGGGGACAAGAATAGGCAGATGGGTAGATGACAGGGACAATGGAGATTTGGGAACACATGGACCGGCTAGAAATTCAGGCAGTATGAGTGTAGAGAGAAATTT
The DNA here is from genome assembly GCF_963514075.1 of Conger conger. Classification (NCBI taxonomy): domain Eukaryota; kingdom Metazoa; phylum Chordata; class Actinopteri; order Anguilliformes; family Congridae; genus Conger; species Conger conger. Next base: position 30,242,796 of record NC_083776.1, on the reverse strand, counting down.
GCACAGGCATGAGAAGAGTGTAGCCAGGGGAGAAAATGCTAATTCCCCTCGTCCCTGAACAAGAGTGGGAATAAGGGTCTTATTTATTTATTTATTTATTTATTTATTTATTTATTTATTTATTTATTTGTTCGTTTGTTTGGTCTATTGGGTTCCTCATTCTAACAAAAAAAGAAAAGAAAAAAGCTCTTCAAGTGTGGATGGGGCCATGGTCTGGAATTGAATCTGGACTGTGTCAGTTGGTGGACACCAAGAACTCTAGAGTGACTTTTAGTTGTAATTTCCTAAATAAAAAAATTACACTTAGCTCCACATAACCAGTCGCTTATAGAGTGGTAATTAACAGTTATCTAAAAATAAAAAAAAATAGAAGAGAACACAACAACCACTCCCTGGTCAAGTCAAGATAATACATAACTTTGCTACTTTCCCCTTAAAATTATAGTATATACAAAAGGAATTTAATTCTGTGTAATATATCAATATGTAAATGTCATAACGCAATCCCACGTGTCTTTGTTTTTGTTCTAGATGCATCCTATCTAAAAACACAGTTTTTCTACCATTCATTCTTCAAGTGCCAATGGTGTGCAAGTTTTTTAAATTTTTTTTTAATCAAATGAGTAGGAAGCTACTGTCAGTCACCGTGTCACGAAATTCAAAAGTATCTGCTGAAACATGGAAGCGAACTTCATTCTAGCATACTCAGTGTTCCCTCAGTGTTTTATAGTTAAGGCTTGCAGCCTTAACAAAAAACAGCCCCACCTTAACTAATGTTGAATTAAAAAATGAAAATCAATTAAAGAGAAAAATACAAAATAAGAAATTTGATGTCGAATGGCGGCATTTGCTGGTTTAAAATAACATTGCACAGTTTGTCATTCAATTTTTATCAATCTGGAAAGTGAATTCATAATCATAACTCTTTATCAGCATAACTTGCCCATCCCCCGGTCAGCCTTAACAGAAGAATTTCAGAATATTCAGAAGAATATATTTCAGGCACAGAATTCTTTCTTGCTTCAAGCCCTGGTTTAAGCAGCTGATAGACATCACATACGGACGGCTAAGACCAGAAGGGACATGTGTTCAAGATGTGCCACTGCTGCACCTGACTCCAGTCCAGAGAAACTACGAACATATGCGCAACTGGCAGGGAAAAATCTTTTGGGGAAAATAGTGTCATTTCCTACCCAGATTCTTTCAGACCGCATACTTCACCATTAGAGCCTGACATTAACTTTTTGGCTCACCAGACCCGCCCCCCCCTCACAAATTAATTAATAAAATAAAATAACATATTTAGGTAATTAGTCAATGTTGCTGCATATACCTGCTCAGCTATCAAACTTGACTTAAGTGTGCGCATTCATTTCTTTTCCCAATTGAAAATGCTACTGCAATCGCACCCACCAAAGTGGTTAAGTAAGAGGGAAAGATTTCAGTGCCACTGCCAAATACCCACATTCGCTCACCGTGCACTATTGGCATTTTTGACCAAAAATGTTTTATACTATACAAACTACACAGTACAATGCGAGCATAAAAGGTCCGTACATGATTTGACAATATCCTTTCTGGATTTCCGCATTGGCTATGGTGCATGCTGTGTCTGTGCTGAGCGTATGTCCGCGGACACGAGGTCGTAGAAACCAAGATCACCCTGTAAGGAAAGGTGGAGCAGTGACAGCACACCCACTAGTCCGTCTGTTTGCCTGGTAGCATCCCGACACCAAACATGCCAAAATACACTATTTATTCCTGTGATATTCATTTATTACTGTGCTGCTTGAATAAAAATGATGGTACTATGCATTACACAAAAGGTCTTGTCATAAATAAAAACGATGGTGTTATGGCTTACGCAAAAGGTGTATTCAGTTTTCAGTTTTTCCTCTTCCTCTTGATATTGAACTACTCATTGTAAAATTTGCAATAAAGCAGAGGGACAGATCGTGCCCAAAAATAGAACAACAAACATGTTTGGGGTATGTACAGTATGTATGTGAAAACAGCGTAAAATGACTAAATCGCACACGCAGGGAGAACGAGAGCCCGGCTCATGCTCTCCCAGCACAGCCGAGGAGTAATAAAGAAAGAAATAACCGCGCTGTGCCAAAGATAATTGGATGAGACACTTAAGTATGTAATGAGCGACCTACTGTGTAAATATGATCCACTTCAAATGGCAGCTGGAATTTAGGTTAACAGACACCTGTTCTGTGATAAATACCGGGTCGTGCCCTTCTGCTTAATGAGACTGTAGTGCTGTGCTCTTTTTGAATAGGAACATGAATAGGAAATCATAGGCGCCAGTCACTTTGGTGGGATTCTCACTCCCCACTTTGAACTCTCAGTGCCTGGATTCAAACTAAATGTTTCCTTAAATAAATGGAAATGTATTTTTCCAATGCAAACACACTTTTTTGTCAATTGTGATGATCTGTAAATTGTGTTTGGGGCATTTAATTGCAACTCATGTCATTTTATTTGTCATGTCATATCATTTGCATATAATTGCATGTCAAAGATGATTTGACACAGGAGTCTGAATTAAAGTTCTGAACAGAATTGAATCCTTTGTTTATTTCTTAAGTTTCTTCTATTTACTCTTGTTTTCTTACTACTTAATTGTCACCTCAATAGAAAATTATATTAATCACAAAAATCTATGTGTTAAGTGAAATCTTTGCATTTGCTGAAAGCGTCAATGGACAGGAAATGAAATTGATCAGCCCTTACACTCACATCACCCTGCTTTCTATCAAGGCATCAGCACAGATCTCTGACAACATGCCACAGCCATGTAGAATATAAAAAAGAAAAGTGTCACCAATATCATTACTATCATTGCTTTTCTAAAGCATGATTTATGCTGAATATGTCCTCTTCGGGACCACATATCTTGTATCACACCCAATATAACAGTTAGCTAGCTAACGTTAGAGCTAGTGGTTACATTGCACTCAAGCTACAGTCCGTGAGACATTACATTACATTATTGGCATTTGGCACACGCTCTTATCCAGAGCAACATACAGTTGATTAGACTAAGCGGGAGACAATCCTCCCCTGGAGCAATGCAGGGTTAAGGGCTTTGCTCAAGGGGCCAACGGCTATGCGGATCTTATTGTGGCTACAGCGGGGATTAGAGCCACCGACCTTGCGTGACCTTAACCACAACGCTACCAGCCCCCCCACAACAGTACTAGCGTACAGTAAGGACAGTACTAGCCTACTGTCGGTGTCATCAACTGCCTGCTCGTGATACCGATTCTCATGTCTGTTTAATAATAGAATGTTCAATTAGCCTAATTCGTGTTAGCATGGGTCTCTCCCTATGTCTATGGGTCAAAATTTTGAATTTTGAGGTTTATTTTAAATAAAATGTATAGCCGTGCAATGAGAAAAGGTGTGTATACTTCTGAATTTCCCACAGAATGAGTGGTCTTGTCAGGATCTGTTGGATTCAAATTTTTATCTTAATGTTTTATGCTAATTTTATCTAATATGATAAAATAATATGCTAGGTTATCATAACCCGAATCAATAGCTGGCGAGCCCGTTGCCATTATAGTACCTGAAATGTCATTGAGATTGGTTATAAAATGGATTAGATAGAGGTTCCATTTCCTGTTTTGAATGGAAGTGGCAACCAGCGCAAACATATAGCTAGTGCGCTCACTATAATACGCTGGCAAAAAACAATTGAAATACAATTTAAAATAGAAAACAGCGCTAAAAGAATAACGTGATTTGCTGCAAGTTCTCTGAATTGTGAAGCAGCTGTTGCATTTAATATTGAGTGAATAAAGGTCACTGAAGTAGGTTGACAAGGAGATCAAGTGAAAAGAGGAAATGTGACAATTAAATCCTAAATGCCATATGTCATTGTCCAAAGAGTACCAGTCACATCAATACACATTACAGGGCTGACAGTGTGATGGACTTTTGATACGGCCAAACTGTGTGCCTTGAAACCTGGTGAGAATGTGGCATCATTTAGAAACTCAGGGAGTCTCTAGATCAGCTCAACAAAGCCATTGTGTTCTTTGCATTTCCTCCACTGTGTTGTTTTTAAAATGTACACAAAATATTCACACAGAACAATGTCCCAAACACGATGTAGATGCGCATTTTAATTCCTTGGCTATAACAGGCACGCACCTTCGTAAAATAGACTCCTCATCTGACACATACGCATTTTTCAGTGGTTAATTAAACTTTAACACAGTTACATAGTCCAAAATGGAAATAATATAGTCACATACAGAAACACACTCAAATACACAAACAAATCCATATGCACACGCACACGCACACGCACACACATCCTTAGCCTGTGTCATGTCATCTGTCTGTTGCCTTGGCCTCTGGAGGAGTTTCTGCCTTTCAAACCCCCCACCCACATTCAATTGTACACCCTTTTGGAACCCTGACAACCACTATGCCAAATTAGATACCAATTAGTGAATTCTGCATTAAATCAGTCTCTCCTGGCTATGAGCTTCACTTACATAAACAAACTGTCAGCCCATTTTTCAGCCTCAATAATTTAGCATCTCTGGAAACTCTAGGTGAAAGCCAAGTAGACCTCTGGGGAGAACGTATCCACATTCACACCCCATTTAATGAATGCATGATCATTAGCCTACATACCATGCGTGGCCTATGCATCTCAGCCACGCATGTCTGATGGTGTTTCTTTGGAGGCACGATGGTGTACGTTTTTGCAAACTAACCCCTATCACCTATGAAAATGCCATGGAATGCATCTATTCCTTGTCAATAAGTAGACTAGAGTGAAAAATTAGGACTATTGATCAAGTTATTCTTTTTTTTAAAGAGCATTGACTATTCCCATGCTTATTGCTTCCATTGTTGAATTGAAAATAAAGATGTGCAATATGAAGTCATGCAGCCCAGCATTCTGAAAGCTTTGATTTACCCTTGGAACAGCCTCCACTCAGCACCAGATGCCATTTGAATGAAGCATGGCAGTACTGCATCAAGTGTACAGCGCTTTGGATAAAGGCGCTATATAAATGCGGACCATACAGTACTCCATCTTATCTTTTCCCACGGTATGATATGTCCCATATGCCGTTCTACTGGGATGTAAGCATGAAACAACAAAGCGTGCTAGAAATCTGCAACCCAAACAAACATGCCTAGCATAATGAGACAGGTGCATTTGCAACAAAATGACCAATTAGATGCAACCCTCTGAGTCAATCACACAGTGACAATGGCCAGATCCTCTGTACTGTAATGTTATACGGTGACTTTATGGGGATATGATGAAGTTCGATCCATGAGTGATGTCTAAAATTCTTCATCTGAATTTGGAGGCTTCGGGTGGCTTTGGTCTGAGGTCTTTGACTCATGATGTTTGCTTTTCTGGGACAAAACGGCTGCATTATCACTTCCAGTAAAAGCCTTCAGATATTTTTTCCACACCAATTCTCTTTGAACTGAAGTTTTTCCTCAATTGCTAAATTTTAGGTCCCTTTTCACAATTTTTTCATAACGCACCTTTGTGACAGTGCCTCTGCAAATAGAAAGTATGCATTGAATATATTTCAGAACTGGTGATGCACACTGTGAATTCCCTCAGGAAGAAATTGTTAATAAGGATGTTTCTAAATTTGTGTTCTGTTACTCATCTACACACTGTCAACCCAAGCTGTTAATTGATAATTTCAGAAGAGACAAGAAAGAGAGAGGAGCGAGAAATGAAAGAAAGGCTAAAGGTCTTCATGTCTGATGAAAAAAAAAGAAAGCTTTGGGTTCTCCAGTCTGTCGAAGAGACAAGGTACAATCCATCACCTCAGTCTACAGTTTAAGAATTTGATTGTGAAACTGAATGAGGGGAAAATGCATGTACAGGAATCTCTATGGTATATAGAGATGGACTGTCACTCGTGAAGTGAGGGATTTAATGTATTGAAACTACACAATACAGAACAATATAACCCACGTCCTCCATTTATTGCAATGACACTTTAATGTAGCATCTATTGATGGATAATAGTACATTCAGACAAGGCAAGACCAGTGAGAATGAATTCTATCATAAACAAAAAATGCAGTATATACGTTAAAATGAATCCATTCATAAATCACTTCAATCACATCAATATCTCTCACATGTAAACATCCTCAAAAATGTACACTATGAGTACGTGGATGTAGGGGTGACATTGGCTCTGGCGGTAAGAGCAGTCGCCTGGCAGTCGGAGGCTCGCTGGCTCGATTCAACCCAAAGTGTCAAAGTGTTCCTGAGCAAGACACAAAATGCTCCTGATGAGCTGGTTGGTGCCTTGCATGGCAGCCAATCAACGTTGGTGTGAGTGTATGTATGAATGGGTGAATGAGAAGCAGCAATTGTACAGCAATTTGGATAAAGGCGCTTTATAAATCACCCAGGTGGGTGCCACACATTGGTGGTGGTTGAGGCAAGTTTCCCACTCAACACTGTAAAGCGCTTTGGGTGTCTAGAAAAGCACTATATAAATGCAATAATCTATTTATCTATAAATGCCAATTTACCATTTACATCACTCACACATTTATCATTGCAGTTCTGCAGTATGTAAAAAACAAACAAACAGAAAAAACAAAAGCGACTTCAGAAAGGATAATAGAGGAAAGGGGGACACATAACAGAAGGGGACCCTGAGACACTGCTGTACCTAACCATCCCAGGGCTGGTGTAGAACGCACTGCCACTCCACCACACGAGGCGCCTCAGCCACGCCTCGGCACTGACAGCACAATTAAAGCTCCTCAAGCTCACAGACCTCCGTTTACCGTCCTCCGAGACCAATAAATCGCATCCATATTTGTCACAATGAAAATTTTATTACCACAAGGAGTAGGTGAGCTGGGTTCTCTATGTAAAACAGCTGCCCAATTAAATGCGTGCCAGCCGCATGGCATCTCAGGCCAGCGTCAGAGCACAGGCTGTCCTGCAGGAGTGCGGCAGTCCCTCCATATCGGCCCATCATTCTGCCACCAGCCTGGGCTCACACTAATTTGACGACAGGTGGCCGAACGTTATGACCGCTGAAATCGGCCTCCGTGTTGCGAAATCTGAACATCCGCCCCCTAGTGGCTGAAGTTAACAGTACGTTAACCAAAACTGAGGCACTCCAACGTGTATTTTTATTTGTTTCCCATTTCAAAAAGTTAAAAAAGTTGCGATCTGTGTTTAAGAGCTCCTGCGTTCATCATGTCAATGTCTGCAGTTTGAATACCTTTTTTCGCATGTCAATTTCAGCCAACCGATGGACTTGGGACACTGGTGTCTAGAGCCACGGGAAGGAAATTATCATTATATTTGTGTCTATCTCTTCATATTTATATGCATTATATTTCTTACCATCGCTTTTTGCCGTTTGCCAACAGATTATGTGTAACTACATCTATTATTTGATATATCTGTTCAGATTTTGTATCCATTATATTTCTCCTTACAATTGCAGAATGCCGTCGCGAGTTGGCGCTTATCCAGGATATGAACCGATTTCCAGGGCTTGAAAAATCGGTGCAAGATCATGTTGCTGCAACAGGGTGCAACAGGCAAGTCTCCTCAAAACTGCCTGTCTCTCCATCTGCTCAGTTTATCCATAAAGGGCCTCCCACAGCCTGTCAATGGTGATCATCTTTTCCAAAAGTCTGCCTCTCATTCTTAGTGGAAGGATTACATTTGACTTGTTTGTGTTTGCCTTGAAGTGTTCCATTTTATTTGCCTTTGCAAACAAGGTTTAGCAACTTGAGGGAAGCTCAAAATTAATGAAAAAAGAAATGTTCGGAATGGAAATTTAATTATTTTTAACATTACAGTTTGGCAAGTTCATTAATTGGCAAATATAACTCACTATGTGAATAAAAAAGTTGCATTTGCATCATTTCATCAGAATAAAATAAAGTGAAAATGTATAATTATTGTATTCATGGGCATGTGCGTGCGCGTGTGTGTGCACGTTTTGATTCTCTCTGAAAATAATGTAATCTAAAGTGTCCTTTTTCAAAGAGCCATACAGCAGTGTACCAATGAAATTTGATTGATTAATGGAATATGTAGCGGGAACATCATTTGCTGTCTATTCAACATAGCAATGAATCTTTAAGACAGCATAATAGTTCACTTAAAATGTATTGTCAAAGTGTACAACAACCAGCAGAAACACTTAATTTACATTTCAGTTTCCATGGAGATTGCTTTTAAATGGAATGTGGTGAAGTGTTATTGCATTGTAATATTAATGGAAGAGAAATACCTTCTTTTTATACCTTAACAAAAACTGAACACAACGGAATCTACACTCTAGCATAAACCCAAAAGTAAAATCTCTTTCCCACCCTCTTGAAAAAAAAAAACCCCACCTTGGCAACAGGAATAAATAAAAGGAGATTTTTGTCATTTCTGAATGTACACAGGTATTGCATCTTTCTCACATTACAGGAGTGGTATCTTAGGAGTGGGAATGTGATACTTGCAAGGACTCCTCTTATAAGATATGCCAAATTGGACAAGAGCATAAGGGCTTCTGTGGGGGGTTGGAATGAAAATGGTTTGCAGGTGATCTATTCCGGCACAGGGGGGCCTTCCATTGTTTGTGCTGGGAATCTTTTCTCCTTGACTGCCGTTAAGACATAGCATTTTAGGAGGGGGAGACAAACAAGTGTGTGTGTGTGTGTGTGTGTGTGTGTGTTGGGGGCTAATGGGGGTGGAGAGGCCTGCACAGCTCCAGAGAAAGAAACAGACAGGGGGGCGTTATTGGAGACGGGATATTTGGACAGTCGGGTAATTAACTCCTTATCCGGGTGCACCCTGTGCATCAGATGCTTCCTGACTCTTTCACCCTCTGCTCTGATTGATCAGTTCCTCTGTGAAGGTGACAAGTTAGCCGCAGAAAACACAAATCAGCCCTGTGGCTGAGCGAGCACTGGGTAGGTCACCATGGCTCTCATTGGTTTCCAAGATACATACGTATGTTTATAATGTGTTTATCTACATGGATACATGCATGTAATTTCTGCGGTATGTACAGAAGCTCATTAACATTGCAGAAACATTGCTTGCCTGAATCGTTGAAAGTTCATACCTCTGTGCCACCTGCAATGCAAACCGTCACCACCATTTTGATTGCAGAAAGTCGTTTGCATTGTTTACTGTAGCATGATCAGGCAGCATATTATTATATCCACACTTTTCAGTTGGCTGTATTACCTATTGTCTCTACATGTTAAGTTTTTTCAATATATTTTCAAATACATTATTTTTTTCTGTAAGAGGGGGGTATACGTCACAAACGGTTATGGACATACCAGTTAGACAAGGTGAATACAGCTATGCTAACTCAAGCCTCAGGGCATTTGCGAAGGGATCAGGAAAAAAAATCATTGGGATAGTAAATAAACATATGGCCTTCTGGGAAATTAAACTCCCTTCCTTTACTGTATTTCTCACCTGTTCTGCAGGTATCCAGTTATCAGTGTGTTGGTAGAAGGATTAGCAACTGGGCAGTGAAGAGAAAGTGGCATAAGATGTTTGTGTTTACATGGGTAAATCAATGAAGATGAGTACATAAATTGATGTGTGTGTTTAATTTGAAAATGTTTGATCTTCTGAAGTTTTCAATCATGTCATCATCGACAGTGCTGCTAGCTATCTAGGTCAGGTCGTTTGAAGGACAGTATGGGGGAAAATGCATTTCTTTGAAAAAAAAAGAGAAAAGAAAAAAAGATTATGTATAGAGAATGTATTGATTCACCTACGTCCTGCTGAAGGGTTGATAGTTAGCAATGTCCCCTTTCTGATACAGCAACAAAAGGAAGTGCCGATTTCAAAAAGAACCAGAGGTGTTCTGGTTGTTCCCCCTGAGTTTTTCTCGCTTTATTTGGTCTCTCTTTTGTTGTTTTCATGACAGCTGGGTTTTTTTTCCCTTCACATGTGAAAATGTATTGAAGAGATATCTCAGGAGATAGGTTTTGCCTTCCTGTCCTGGTCTCCATGCGCAGCTCCACGTGTGAACCTCACAGGCTGCAGAATGGATCCAGGGAGGAATTTCATCCAATGCAAATTACACACTGCACACAATTAGCACAAACAATTACCACTACTGTGGTGATATTCTCAATGGATCTTTAGGTGAGAGTACATATTGTGACTGGTATGTTCATAAACAGTATATAGTATAGTACAGTATGCCTGTGCTTGCCACATACAGGATTCCGGATTACAGATTTTTTTTTCCTGGTGAGGAAATTCAGTCAAAAGTCTACCAGGATAATTTCAACCATCACATATTTGCTTCATGTTTGTGTAATCCTAAAAGTCTGACTCAAGCCTCGTACACTCAGGAAATTAGTGATGACATTGACTGTATACACTTATTTTTCATGACTTCTTTTTGATAAAGCATCTTACACTTTTAACACAAATATACATTTAAGGTAAAACCAAAAGCAACAGCATAAACAAGTGAACCATCCCTCAAACAAAATCAAAGGAATTGACTGAATTTGTAAAAAAAAAAAAAAAAAAAAAAATGGTTGGCATTTATATAGCACCTTTATCAAAAGCGCTGTACAATTGATGCTTCTCATTCACCCATTCATACACACACTCACACACCGACACCTATTGGCTGCCATGCAAGGCACCGACCAGCTCGTCAGGAGCATTTGGGGGTTAGGCATCTTGCTCAGGGATTGAACCGGCAACCCTCCGACTGCCAGACGACTGCTTTTACTGCCTGAGCTATGTCGCCCCCATGGCTCAGGCAGTAAGCCATGTTTAAACAGTATAAATAGATTCATATACTTTGTATAGGACATTGATAATAATGCAAATAGTTACCTCCTGCACAGTTACAGCACACACTGTACATCTCCACACAGACCTACGTGGTATAAAACACATACAATCGAGAATATCCCAAATAATTCCTCATCACACATTTGAGATACTTCCCCCATTTTAATTGACATCTCTGTCATTTGTATCGACCCACAAACGCTTATTTTTAAATGATCTGAAAGACAATAATTGAGTGAACATGCAAACAATAAAAGTTATGTCTTTACTGCTGAATCCCAAACCTGACTGCCACCTGGCCCAGCTGGATATAACGCACCTCAGTCATTTCTCCTCTCTGATATCCTCTGTTACCACATTCTTATTGCTCATGATAATCTGTTCAATATTATTTTAGGCATTAATATTTAACAAACACTCATATATGTTTCTTTGCCAGGTCTCATTTGGGACTCAAGTGTAGACAGAGAAAAAAAGGCAGTAATATTAGGAATATAAATAAATTGACAAACAAAACATGACATGACAAAATAAAATAAATACATTACACGAGACAAGACGAGAATGCCTGTTCTGGGCAGGAGATGGAGAAAGTTGTTGAAAAAGTACTTGTACTTGTCTAAATTTAATTTGCAGATGTAAATAAATGTGTTTCTGTAAATGATAGGGAAAATCCCCTTTCATACAAGTCACAAATCTTGTTTTATGAAGAAATGGGCAAACGTACCCTCACAGATGGAAGACATTGCCCATTGTGACTACTGACATCTGTGGTTTGAAGAATTTGGGGTAGTTTTAGTCTAAACATTAACAATGGAAAGTTGAAAATGTTGAGTTGACGAGCAGATGGATGTGCTGCCACGCCGGTGCTGTACACACATACGGCTTTTGAAACAGCACACAAAGATGGGCCGACTCAGCCCTCTCCTCGGGATATTCTTAACTTTGATATCAGTTCTCTGGAAGACTTAACTTTTGTTCGTGTTTTCTTTCAGAGCACCTTCAGTGGATTTCAGTGATTGCGGAAGGCTCATTACTGCTTTCTGGTGTTTCTGTGGAATCCCACAAATTCTCAGATGGAGGGTCTCAGAGCTAAATACACCAGTGATCTGCAGTGTAACTATTGAGTTATAATGCATAGCTTCTTCAGCAGATTTTGAGCCTCAGAAGCAGGTTTTAACAACAGAGCTGAAAGAACATTGTTATTATACATTTCCCCCTATCCCCACACCCACCCCCAAGGTGTTAACTGGATTGTTTTTCTTGGCTGTCATCTTTTTACTGCTAAAGTGGCTATGGACCAGCCCAAAGGTTATTTAAAAATCAAGAAGGGGATCAATATTTCCTTTCCAGCGGTCACATGATATTTGCAACGTTGAGGAGCCAGCCTCTGGGGTACTGCTTCTGAGCAGAATGCTAATGCCTTTCCTACAACTTTCCTCTCTTCGCAAGATCAAAAAAGAACATAAAGAGAAGGAATAAAAAAACTGCATGCTCAAAAGTTTCACATAGCTCTGCGTTTGGAGGGCTAGTCTGACTGCACTTAGCACCTTGCCATGGGATAAAAAGTTTCACTACAGAGCTGCCACAATTGCCCCATAAGATAAAAATAGCACTGTATATTACGGTAATTATTTAATCCCAGCTCATGTCTTTGATCAAACAAATAAATCATACGTTTTTGGGCTCCTGAGGGCACAGTTTATACTCATAAAGAGTTTTTATTTATAGCCATGATGAAACTGGCACCCTCTTGCCAAAAGGGTTCCTTTGGTTACCATGGAAGTAGCACTTCCCGACAGTCCTCTTGACATCATCAGTGAGAGACCTGACTCGGACCTGAACGGTGCATTCTGCTCTTGCTTCTCTCTGTGGCCTGTGTTTGTGAAAAATAGTCACTGGCTCTCCTGTATTACTCAGTGGTCTGGAGGGTGTAATATAATCGCTGGCTCTCCTGTAGTAATGTGTGGCCTGTATGGTGGAGAACAGGAGTATGCAACCTTGGTCCTGGAGGGAAATAGTGCTGGTTTTTGCTCAGCGATTTACCATTCAGAATATTCGGTCTCAGACTTTTCTCCTGTGGTACTGTTTGGCCTGTGGGGTGTAAAATAGTCACTGACTCTCCTGTAGTACGATGTGGACTGTAAGGTGTGTAATAATCATGGACTATCCTGTAGTACTGTATAGCTTGCAGAATGTAAAATAGTCACTGACGCTCCTGTATTACTCTGTGGCCTGTAGAGTATAATATACTGCAGTCACTGGCTCTTCTGCAATACTGTGTGGTTTGTAGAGTGTAATAGTCAGTGACTCTCCTGTAGTACAATGTGGACTGTAAGGTGTGGAATAATCACTGACTATCCTGTAGTACTGTGTGGCTTGCAGCATGTACAATAGTCACTGGTTCATGGGTGACTGCATCAGGGAAGTGTACTTCTCCTGGCACAATGTTGACTCGGCAGGCACAATTAGTGGTTACAAAACAAACTGGGGATAAATTACTGAGGCGATGCCAGAATATAATAAAACAGCAGTGCTGTAGATAAACGTCTCCATACAATTGCAGAGTAGGACAGATTAACACCCCAATCATTTGGTTGCAGGGAGGGTACATGTATTCCATTACAGAAACATGTTTGACATTTAATCTGGACAGCACATTCTTGTGCATGTTGAAATATGCATGGCCCACATATATCAGTTTAAATGAAATGTAGGCACCATATTTAGTTATGGTGAGTCAATAGTCTTTCTCTCTCCCCCCTCTGGCTTTTTTCTCTCTCATTATAGCAATTCCTTCACTTTCTATTTCTACCAACATAAATTACACAATTCTGATTCCCTATATACATAACCTTGCTGTCTCCTGATTCCAGCTTTCCAGGGGTACTGCCACTGCATCTTGTAGCACAGGTCTCTGCTGCTCTTTGATTTTTAAACAGTTTGGGGAATGAGATAGATAAACCTGTACATTGTTTTGGGCGATAGCATCAGCACATAAAGGCAGAATTGTATAAGATACCCTTAGATACGGCAGTGCAGCAGCCTCCTCTTTGACTTTGAGGGGATGTGTGTGTGTGTTCAGAAAATTCCTTCCGTCCTTCTCGGCAGGGAATGCACTCCGTGCGCTAATTCTCATTGAACCAGCTATTTATGCTCAAAATTTGCACATGAGAAACAAGCATATGTTTCTCGCTAATGAACATGACTTGCAAGCAGGCAAGCATGAATTTTACTAGCGAAACTACAGGAACTGAAACTAAATAAATACATGGAAGAACCATCAATGTGGAGTAAATTAACATGGGATTCAGCCATTATGGCCTGACAATGCCATGGAATTGAATCTCCCAGCATTTTGAATTCTGCAGGAAGGAATATGACTGGAGAAAGTCACCCAGGTCACATCTAATCTATGGAAGTGGAAACATCAATCTCAGGTATTGTTCCAGACCATTCATAAAACAACATCAGTCTAATGCTCCTCAAACTACTGGGGGACTACTGGTGCTCTGTGGACAGGGGACTCGTCACCTTGAAAGAAAGATCCTATTTTATGTATACATTGACCTGGCCCTCCCAAATTATGAGTGCACCTGAACCCTGCCAAGATGATGTCCCACGCTATTACGGAGCAACAAAAACCATTTACATTTAGCCGTTTTACAAACACTATTATTCAGAACAACTTGCATAAGTGCATGCATAAAGCTTTAGCCAATAACCTGAGCTGATGCCAAGTAAACAGTGTCACAGCCAATAGCAGTTAAGGTACCTACAACATAAAGTTAAGTGCCACAGCAGGTGCCAGAGGATGATTGAGAAAGGTACGCTTTAAGTATCAAATTGGTTTGTGGATATAATGTCAGGTACAGCATAGGTAGGGATGGTAACTCTGGAATTTCCAACTGGGCTGAGATATACTGTATACACTTCTCAATTTAAATGTAATCTGTTAAATTAACACGTGCAAAACATAAGTCTGCTGTCCGCCAGAAGCGAGGAATGAATCTTGCCAATGAATATAAATTAGCTTATGGACCTATGAAAACTGTAAATGCTATGCGAATGCTTTGAATCTGGTCCAAAGGCAGACATTCAAAACAAACCTGTAGCTTGACACAACCTGGGGTGCTTTACATGTAAAGCAACTGTTCACCACCACTTTTAATTGCTATGAACAGATGCTGCACTGCTTCTGTCTTCGTGATTCCACATAAAGCATGGAGTTTCCTTTGATCCGTGCTCTTCATTTTTGCGGGCAGTTGTTATATGGGGCCCATATTCATCTTTCTGCCAACCGAGTTACTGTCTCTAAGTAACGAGACAGGCACTCTCACTCCAGGGACAAGAACAAATATAATACAGAGACCTACTGGGGTGAAAGCACAACTCCAAACATTGTATTAATCCAAATATGAAGATGCGCATGTACTACGAACATACACAAACCTCCTCTTAAATGTCACTTGCGTCTCATTAATTCAATGTTTACAGGAATTAGTTTGAATGAAAGTTGTGTTTGGACGGGTTTTCAAATAAATAAATAAAAACGTCCTATTACAGGTGCTGGTGTTCCACAGATATTTTTTTGTTTTTTTTTCCATCTCAAATTATTTGCACTGCCTTCAAGTAGTCAATTTTTAAAAGCCTTTATGGCAAATAACTCAAAATGGTATTTCGTGAAATCACATTGAGTTATTAAACTAAAAACAGCCCCTAAGCTCTGAAAACATGCAAGAGTAGTGAACCAAGCAGGTGAGCTCACATCAGCAGACAGATTAAAAAATACACAAACACGAACTGTGGGTGATCGCGGAAGGGGCTAGCATGTTACATTTGTAACAGGTAAGGGTAGCGCCCACTGCCCCATGAGAAAACTTGAGATTGAGGTTGTGACCTTTGCACACTGTTTTGTTGACAAGATATGATAGCATTTTAAAATGGCCAGAGAGGTGATATTTTTATACTGAAAGAAATTGACAAAATATATATATTTCATATAGCAGTGTGTACCAGTGAACGGTGATTGAGAGAAAGAGAGAGAGAGGGAGGGCGAGGGAGGGAGAAAGAGAGAGAAGGAGGGAGAGGGAGAAAGAGAGAGGGAGAAAGAGAGAATGAAAGTCTCCATTCCTGTGTGAAAGGAAATGCCTTGGTTTTTAGAAGGAGATTTTATATGTGGAAAAATTCTAAAGGTTATCTATCCCCCAATGTTTTATTTAACTTGTTCAAAATTTATCCAAAATAGCACTGCTCTCATATGTAGCACATGTGCACATTCTATTTGTTAGCATTGAGATTTGAAGTCTAAGAATAGTACAAACCTGATTTACAAAAATAAAAAAATAAACGAGTAGATAGTATTTGCTGTTTGCCAGAAAGATAATTCACTGACGTCAGAATTACTTTGCAGTTGTTTCATACATTTTTCATACATACATTCATACATAATGTCTGAACTGAAATATAAAAGATAATAATAAAATAAAAGCTTGTCTAGTGGAATAGTCTCTTTAATGGTTTCTGTGTATGGAACAGGAAAAGTAGGAACATTGAAATTGTAATAATTGTAACATTGTTCAAATAAAAAAATACAATAAAAGGGTTACATGTATCGTTAAAAGGCTGAAATGAAAATTTTGACAAGTAGGCTGGAAACAGACAGGACACACATGGTAAAGTGGTCAGTGTTAAACTACCTTTGATCGAGTACCTTTTCACCCTGTTGTACCCCAGAGCTATTAGAGATGAATTAACGCTGAAGGTTTTTGCTGTGCCACCATACAACAATATAAACAAGTGATCCATTTTGATATTTTCACCTGGCTTGGCTTTGCTGGCACTGTAGGCATAATAATTTTGAAGGGTCCACTTCTCATGCAGTCTCTGTTCATAGCCAAAGGCAGTAAGGCAGTAAATGCTGAAAACTTATTTGGCCCTATTAGAATTAGTCCTGTGCACCTGCAAAGTCCATAGCTCTGGCAACCAGAACAAACACCGTTCAGAATTGGTGGGGGAATGCTTAAGATTACTGCTTACTCTGTGTCACTGGGGAGAGATGGAAAGAAACACATTTCATTAAAAATGCATTCCCCAATATATGACCATCATATTTTCCCCCTTCTGTCTCTCCTCCTCCTCCCCCAAAATATTTCATAATGTCACATCCTCCAGAACTAAAAATAGAAACGGGAAGAAAAGGTGAAATCACCATGGCTTGCACATTTACGCAGATTGGCTTTTTGCATTATTTTATAAAGTGAAATCTTCCACATTTCTCAATTCTCAAATGCAGGGATGCATTTTCCTGTGAGGGATTTTCAAACACGGGTAAAAAAACAAAAAAAACACGAACAGAATAAATCCACGTATAGGTTTACACGGTTTATTTATTTTTACCCGCTTTACTCTGCAGTGCGGGAGAAATATCCCAGCCTGGGACCTGCAGTCCAGCTCAGTGAAAATGAAGGCCGGGTTCCAACAGCACATTAAATTCAAGCTGGTCTCACACCGAGGGTCAAGGGTATTCACAGCCGTATCAAATCAAGGATGTTTTCCATCTTATTTTCTGTAGAGCTGAGAGTACGTATTTCAAAATGATGTGTGATATTGAAAACTAGAAGTAACACACACACGCACACACACACACACACACACACACACACGGCTGTCAATTTTTGTTTTCTCAAATTTATGCTGTTGACATGGTGGTCATTTTTGCACAAATTGCCTGCTGCCAATCACCCATGTCGGTGTGACACACTGGTGTTTATTGAAGTGAGTCAGTGCCATCACTTTCCAAGAAAGGCACTATATAAAGGCTGCCCATTTTTCCCTTCCTCAAAAACCTTGAGAAGCTACCAGACTAAACAAATATTTTTTTTACATGTTGTTACCAGCGTCATGGTTAAGTGGAATCTTAGACCTTTCACCTGTGATGAATAATAAATAAATGCTTTTATAGGGGTGAGGTCATTTTCTGAACTGACTGATTTGAAACGGAATTCATCATCCCCAATTACTACCTAGTTCCATAAGTCATGTTCCCTTCGGGCTGTTTTCTTCTGTTGAATAGAATGATTACATACAGACGCCTGGAGAAAAGGTCTATATTGTTTCCATTTGTGGGAGAGAATAATACATAGAAGAAACCATTTGACTTCAGGAAGACTGTGGAGGATTCAGATGACAAGTTAACAAGACAAGTTATCATATTCAAAGTCCATTGTGAAACAACTGTCAAATTCTCTGGAAAGTATCTGGTTGAGAGCCATTTTAAAATAGTGCAAGATGTGTCCTGTTGTCTCTGGGAACACTTGGCAGCTTACTTGGTTGACATTACCCTCATGCTGGGGCGTGACAGAATTTCTCAACACATTCGTAACCCTGAAATAACATGAGGCTCTTCGGAGCTGGCAGCCACTTTTGCCCATCTTGTTCCTTTATGACATAACATATTCCCATTTTACCACGATGCTAAAGCTGCCAAGGCAGTTAGAGACTGTAAGGGGTTTTAAGAGGACTAAGACATCCCCTTGACCACAAGAAATGGCTGCAAAAAACGTCCCATTTAACCACTCCTTTTCAAAACTCAGTTCCACCCTATTTGCGGATGAAAAGCTCAGTGGTCCATGCCAGCTGCTTTTTCTGATTTGCAGGACATTTTCCATTTTCCTTTGAAGTGGAGGCAAAGTACACAATGTTTACTCATGGCCATTCAAAATAGTTACAGCTTTCATAAAACTGCTGAGAATGAGATAGGAGTTGTGCCAAATTCTTCTTATACACAAGAGTAAGAATAAAATGGTCACTTCCTAAACTGGACCTGCATAAGAGGGATATAATGCCTTATATACATACACACACAACATCGAACCTGGCAAATCTACTGTAGGTATATGCACAATTTTTCATTTTATCATATTATAATAAGAAAGTTATTACCAAGGCCATGCTTAACCGGGACTGTAGGTTAACTTGGAAAGCCTACAAAATAACCATTTCCTTTCTTAATGAATAAACAATCTAACAAACTGTTTATATTAATCAGTATTGGATTGCATTCCTGTTCACGGTTGACTAGCATACAAATGTTCCTGGTTCGACCTTCAGTGAATTAAAGATCGCAAGCTTGCAAAATGATGCTGCGGGTTATGTCCTGATCGTCTCAATTTTGGCCACTTGCAATGTCAAGTTCATAATGCATCACAACCTGAAAACTATTGAATATTTAAAAAACAAAGTTCCAACTGAACTACATGCTATGCAAGTGACATGGATGATATGGATTGCAGCCCTAGTGTCGATTTCATGCCTTTTTTACTCGTGATACTGTATATTTGCATTCTACTGGTTAAATTGGGGCAGCACGGATAGCGCAGTGGGTAGCACTGCTGCCTCACAACTAGGAGGTCCTGGGTTCGAATCCCCGTCGGCCGGGGCCTCTCTGTGTGGAGTTTGCATGTTCTCCCCGTGTCTGCGTGGGTTTCCTCTGGGTACTCCGGTTTCCTCCCACAGTCCAAAGACATGCAGGTTAGGCTGATTGGAGAGTCCAAATTGCCCGTGGGTATGAGTGTGTGAGTGTGTGAGTGAATGGTGTGCCCTGCGATGGACTGGCGACCTGTCCAGGGTGTATTCCTGCCTTTCGCCCAATGTATGCTGGGATAGGCTCCAGCCCCCCGTGACCCTGTTCAGGATAAGCAGGTTAAGATAATGGATGGATGGATGGTTAAATTGGTGTGTCATTTGTGAGGGTCTGATTAGACATTCGTATTTACCCTAGCCGCTCCATCTACCCTTGGAATCAGCGTGCTCGGCACTGTCTGATTAACTGCAATGATATTTTTACCCTTCAAACACAGTTCAGTTGTTTCAGGCATTATCCAAAATAAACAAATTGCTTTTTGCAAAACAACACTTGCATTTATGAAATCATTGCTATACATACGTCTTAATGGAATTCATTCAGCACATTGGCAAGGGATTTTAAGTTTACTTTTCTTATCTGTTTTAAACATTGCTTTACTCAATGCTGAGGACATGAAAGTGCATTATGTCCATAATTAGGCAATGCAATTTTAAAGGTCATTATTTACTTTCCCATGGTGCTTCATGCTATAGTATTTGTGTATTATGTGAATGCACAGGACTGTTTTATTACTTATGATTTATTTATGCAGTTTGAATTCTTACAGAACACTATATTACTGCATATTCCTTGGTGAAATAAAACTAAATGGACTATTACAAAAAGTATCCTTTTCTGAAATTTCCTACTGATAGTAAACCACTTGGCAGATGAAATGAGCACAGTAATAGTTTTTATGAAATTACAATTATATTTCTGTGGGTTTGTTCAGAGTACACTATAGCTGAGAAGTGGCTTGTGTCTCCCAATTTGTGGTCAGTGACATACACTGGCAAGTTTTTTTGAATATAGTTACAATAAAATTTCTATCATTTTATTTACTTATTTTCCCTCACATTCATAGCCATAAAGCAAAACTGGTGGTAGAGCATGTCTCCCTGGATGCCACTCCAAATGCTTCCTTATGCGTGCATGTATGCGCCATCCTGGTTCCTCAGAGTGTTTTTCGGTTAAAGGCTGTGCTCCTGCGTCACGGTGTGATTTATGAGGGGTTGGGCGTTTACACCTCAGCTTTCTTTTACTCTCTGTCCGAGCCATTCATCACCGGTGACGGGTAATGAATGGACTTGTTCCGTCTTTCGCAGTTAACAAGGTGGCAGAGTCCGGAGAGTTCAGCGAAACCAGATTACGGCTGTGGTCCGGCCTCAAGGAAAGAAGAAGTAGGAGGAGGTGAATAAATAGAATAAGAAAGAGAACGATTCCTCCCAGAGTGTGAGGGCCCAGGTGTCCAGGGATAGCAGGAGATATCAGCTTAACATTGCGTTGGCCCCTGGGTGTCAATGTATCAGCAAACTTTCTGGAGCCCTTCCAGACAAGAAAGCATCTCTCGGTCACACGATGGGAGAGCGTGAGGTTCATTCACCCAGGACTGGCTCGGCTCCACGTGAAGCACTCAGCTTCGCCCCACAAAGACCCTGATTAATGCCTCTGACCAGCAGTATGTGAGTCAGAGGAACTCAGCCTTTTCTTTCTCTGGGCCTCTAAATCAGTGGTCACCAATCCTGGTCCTGGAGAGCTGCGAGTTTTGCAGGTTTTTATTATTACTTACCTACCTTACCTTACTTACACTTTTGTGGTGTTCATTGGTTGTAATTTGGAAACACCAGTGGACCCTGTGGCCCTGCAGAATCAGGATTTGACACTATAGTAGAACCTGTGGCTCTCCAGGACCACGTGTGGATACATATCAGACCCTGTGGCTCTCCGGGTCCAAGTTCGGATACCCTAGTACACCCTGTGGCTCTCCGGGTCCAAGTTCGGATACCCTAGTACACCCTGTGGCTATCCGGGTCCAAGTTTTGATAACATAGTACACCCTGTGGCTATCCGGGTCCAAGTTTTGATAACATAGTACAGCCTGTGGTGCTCCGGGTCCAAGTTTGGATACCCTAGTACACCCTGTGGCTCTCCGGGTCCAAGTTCGGATACCCTAGTATACCCTGTGGCTCTCCGGGTCCAAGTTTTGATAACATAGTACACCCTGTGGCTATCCGGGTCCAAGTTTGGATACCCTAGTACACCCTGTGGCTCTCCGGGTCCAAGTTTGGATACCCTAGTACACCCTGTGGCTCTCCGGGTCCAAGTTTGGATACCCTAGTACACCCTGTGGCTCTCCAGGTCCAAGTTTGGATACCCTAGTACATCCTGTGGCTCTCCGGGTCCAAGTTTGGATCACATAGTACACCCTGTGGCTACCCGGGTCCAAGTTTTGATAACATAGTACACCCTGTGGCTCTCCGGGTCCAAGTTTGGATACCCTAGTACACCCTGTGGCTCTCCGGGTCCAAGTTTGGATACCCTAGTACACCCTGTGGCTCTCCGGGTCCAAGTTTGGATAACATAGTACACCCTGTGGCTCTCCGGGTCCACGTTTGGATACCCTAGTACACTCTGTGGCTCTCCGGGTCCAAGTTTGGATACCCTAGTACACCCTGTGGCTCTCCGGGTCCAAGTTTGGATACCCTAGTACATCCTGTGGCTCTCCGGGTCCAAGTTTGGATACCCTAGTACACCCGGTGGCTCTCCGGGTCCAAGTTTGGATACCCTAGTACACCCTGTAGCTCTCCGGGTCCAAGTTTGGATACGCTAGTACACCCTGTGGCTCTCCAGGTCCAAGTTTGGATAACATAGTCCACCCTGTGGCTCTCCGGGTCCAGGACTGGAGACTCCTGCGGTGGCTCACACAGGAACTCTTTCAGCGCATGCGGTACATACAGCAGCATGGGTCCCAGTGGTGCGACTGGTACTGTCAGGGTGCATGATGGGAGCACATGATGGAGGCATATTGTACAGAGACACTGCCTCTGCAAGAGAAAGGACTGAAGTCGTAGTGGGGTATACCATGTTCAGCTCATTCTCATTTAAAATTAGTTCAAATGCGATTAAACTTCAGCCAGAGATACACAGAAATGTACCATACACTAGCATATGGAGACGAAAGTAATAATTGAAGAGAGTAGTTTAAAAATAGCATGAATGATATTCTCTGGAAGAAAACTAGAGGACAACCAATTAAATGAAGCGTAGACGTAATCTTTGAAGAGCATGCAATCTTTGAAAAGCATGCTGACTGCAAAGACCTTTTGTATTTTTTTGACTGGGCCTGACTAAATTGTCTTTCATGATGAACTGTACTAGATCTTTATTTTCAATTTTCATGTTTCACTCTAATTATTACAAAGCAATATTGAGCCAGCAAATTAATCTCCCAACCAATATGCAAGGTTATACCGAAAAAAAAAAGTTACATTTTACCAACACTGGTATAATTTTTCCTAAATAAATTGTGGAAAACTGACGATTTTAAGGAAAATTATTACCATCTGCAAGACTGTTTCCAGGCTGCCTATTTTTCATATGATACATCAGAATTATAGAATAGGATGGGGTCTGTTGACTGAAATTTCACCTCTTTATAGTCTATGTTCTGTGCTCCATTCTCAGGCATAATTCCAATGTCTCTGGATGTCAGGCGGGAGTTTTACTCCAAAAAAACACATTCTTCAACACGTACTATATAAAGGGAAGTGACACATAAAAACCTTCAGCAAGACGAATCCATCCAAAGTAACCTCTGATGTATGGTCGTTATTAAAAGCTCCCAGAAAGCACTCTTTGGGCTGTAGTCCCCACATTCCTAATAGCTTTTCTCAAAGGGTCTTCCATGCAAAATTAATTTGGGCCCACTGAGAAATGGATCACAGTCACATAGTACAGGATAGTGTGGCGTCTGCAGGATATTCTTTCAGGGTCACCAGAGTCCCAGTTTACTTCTGGGTACACAGTGCGTCATTCAAAGAGAATTTTCAACTTTTTAATTCTCTATGACCATTGTTAATTTATGAAAGCACTGGTGGGTTTTCTTTATACATATACTGGAGCATTGCTATGTCCCCAGTCAGTCAGGAAGGCAAGATTCACTGGCTATTTTCAGCAAGTTTCTAAAACCCCACCTTTTCAGACTTTTTTTTACTTCAGTGTAATTACCTTCTCACTTTGAAGGCCCGGAGGCATTTTAAGTTTGCCTATCTATAGCTCCAAATGGTGTTAGCTTACCATATGAAATACATTAAACACCTGTTAAATGTTTACATTTCAAATGGTAAATGGGAATAAGGAATTCATAAGGTAAAGACATCAGCTAAAATAACACTGTATAATACAGTCGTCAGACATGTACAGAGAAACGTAAGTGTGTGGTTCTTTGATGTAGGCTCTAATGTCTGGCATGGCTGCCATGAGTGGTAAAGACATAGTGGGTATCATAATTCTGCATACCCATATTGAGATGATTATGTATACATGCGGCAGAAGTGTGGTTGAGTGGTTAGGGAACGATGTACGCAAGCAGAATGATTCATATTCTGCTATTAAGCATAGTTACTGCAAGCACAACCTGCATCACACTGGCCTTCTGACCTCCTGCTCAATTCCTGACACTTATTTACATGGAAGATATGTTTAAAAGTGCAAGCTACACAGATGGCCTTGCTTAAGGGAGAACTAACCCATTTTAGTCCTGTTCCATGAAGGTATGCAAGAGCACTTAACATTATTCAAATCTATTTACAGAACAAAGAATGTAGGAAAGGAAAGCATAACTTCAAAAGTAAGAATCCTGTATCTTGCGGTCAGGAGATATTTCATTGGTTGACCCAAAGTTTTCCTGGGGTTTATCTCTAGGAAAACAAACAGATCCAGGGCTTTGTGACTTGTGTAAGGTGAGAGCTACACAAAGTGGTGGGTGACAACACCCTCAGAAGTCAACCAGTTAGGGCAAAGTGCTTTCCCAGACCTGGCCCACAGAGTGATTCTGGAGTGCCTCACTCAAAATAAAATAAGGTTCATTGCCAGCTTTCCACTAGAGTGGCAGCAGAGCATTCTTTATGGATAGAATATCCTGACATAATTATATAAAGAACTACCAAGCAGAAGCCGGGGTAGGAAAGTGAACAATTCCACCTGTCCTCTACTAGGTATGCTGGGCACAAAGGAGGTGGCCCAATTACTCCTCCTGACAGGTGAAGAGATACCTCAGAGAGGTCAAAGGTCAAAGGTTGCATGTGGATGTGTGCTCTCTAACGACCCACCACTCTGAATTGTGCAGCAGTCCAACTGAACTAGCTGGGGTAGAGGAAGGCATAAGACAGACAGAACAGTCTGTTCTTATCATAATGCTTTTTTATATGTGTGGATGATTAAGTGCAGTAGCCAAAGTTACTCAACTAAAAAGAGACAAGCCATTCAAAACAGTCTTTTCACACTTGCCTGCATGAGCAGCTCCAATGCACTTCAGAATACATCTGACAATAAAAATGTAGAATAATTCAATTAAATGCATTTGTGATGTTTTGTTTCGAGAACTTGAAGATACAATAGATGCATAGAGTTGCAAGCGTTGTTCTCACAATTTAATTAAGCATTAGAACTCATTATTATAACTGCATAATGAATTTGCAATATCTCAAATATACCCTGATGTGAGGACCTTATCATGTACTATATGAACTGTACTTGGCCATGGTTCCTGGTGTAACCATTCTGCCCAGGGGTAAGTAAAAATCACAGCAGGACACTACCATAATGGCTGTCCCCCTTTTTCTCCCCCATGGTAAGCAGTCAAAACAAATCAAACTAAATTTAAGATTTTAAGCCGGTAGAACCATACAACCACACTCAAGAGTAGAAGGAACAAAATAAAAGAAATCCCTTCAACTTGACTGTGCCTTTATGAAGGGCTTGACAAGGACAACCATAAGCACCTGGGCTCACCCTGATTTCAAGTGGTGTTGGATTTACGGTCTATAGTTTCCCACCAGAAAGGCCCACATGAACACCTTATTATGTGAGATGCTCAAGTAGGGGAAAATCTGGATTCTTGATGTAACAGGAAGTGGCAGAGATGTGATGTACAAGATGCCAACATGGTCGAACAAAACACTGAGTCCTCTGTGAACTGCAAGAAATGCCATACAACAAAGCCATAATTACACCCAGGCTGTACATTTAAAACACATACTGTAAATCCTCAAATTGTGTCCCTATTTACTCCTATTTACTTAGGCTGCACAAAGCACAGGCCTTTATTTGGGGCAGGCTTGTATTTGAGGCAGGACTTTATTTCTTATTAGGCTTCTGTTGTAGAATTTTATTCTTAGAAATAAAGTGAAAGGCTACACTTAAAGTTGGCCAACACTGTTCAACACTTCCTGTAACCGTTCAGAAATCAATCAGTGTAGGCTGATCAGGAAACACCGGGCCTCATTTATAAAACTGTGCTTAGGATTCACGTCAAAAGGTTGCGTAAGCATGAAACCTAGGACAATATTCAAACAATATTCTGATTTATAAAACAGTGCATACGCACGTCCCACGCCAATTTTCCTTTATAAGTCACAATCAACTCTAAATGTGGCGCAGCTTTGCCGGCTTCATGTCCCGCCCACAGTTGCCTATAAATAGGCAGTGAAACGCCCCTAATGAATATGCATTTCACGAAAACGACAATGCCAAACTCAGAAAAGAAGGCCGGGAAAAGGAATTTCTCACAGTGTGAGATTGAAGTTCTTGTTGGAGAGGTGGACACCCGAAAGAAGATGTTATTTGGTGGGCACAGTGTGGGCATTACTAATGCCAAAGAGGCGTTAGAGTGGCAGCATGTCGCTGACGCTGTGAATACTGTGGGGTCAGCGGTTCGGACCATCGCCGACATTAAAAAAAAGTGGTCTGACATTAAATTGGACGCTAAAAAGCGCATAGCCATGCACAGGTGGAGCGTTTGCGCCACAGGCGGGGGAGAGGGGACACCAGAGCTCACACGGCTGGACGAGAGGCTGGCAGGGATAATCGGTGAACCCCTCCTGAGTGGAGTAGTGACGGAGGCAGAGGGGGACACCGATTTACAAGAGGCACCGGATGACTCAGGTAAGTATTATATTATAATACTATATAATATATATATATATATATATATATATATATATATATAAGTTTATATTATTTGAAATGAGCAAACCAAATGCATTCAAGTTGTGTTTAAACACATGTAACTTTATTGTCAAACAACTGAGATTTGAAAGCAATTTCTTTTTCTTTTAGTTGCTGCGTGTTCCAGCGGGGTCGGTGGCAGTGCAGCGGAGGAGCTGTGTGCGCCCAACGTCTCCACTGCACCTCGTGCAACTGAGCCCTCCAGCAGCGGCCGGGTCCTCACCAATGCAGTCCTGCAAATGCAGAGAAACCATCGACTCCATCAACGTGGTTGCCAGAGAGTTGAATGACATCAAAAATGTGTTCATTGAAATGAGTAATACAATGAAACAGTTCCTAAATAAACAGATATTTGTTTCCATACCTTTTGTGTTTTTACAAGCGACGCATCACAGCCACACGCAGCAGCGATTGGCTCAAATGCCTGGGGATAGGGGTTGGGCTCGGGGT
The DNA here is from genome assembly GCF_963514075.1 of Conger conger. Taxonomy (NCBI): domain Eukaryota; kingdom Metazoa; phylum Chordata; class Actinopteri; order Anguilliformes; family Congridae; genus Conger; species Conger conger. The sequence continues at coordinate 30,215,884 of NC_083776.1, read as the reverse complement.
CAGCGCGACCATCAGCATCAGGGGGTATAGCCACATTCCTTAGCTGTGCCACATTATGTAGCACAGCACACGCCATCACTATATGGCACACCTTTTCGGGCTTGTAGAACAGTTTTCCTCCTGTAGCATCAAGGCAACGCCATCTACCTTTAAAAAGCCCGATGGTGCGCTCCACAACAGCGCGTGCCTGGCTGTGGTGCATGTTGTAGTTCCTCTCCTCTGCGCTCTGTGGGTTGGGGAAAGGGGTGAGCAGCCACTGTTTTAGGGGATATCCACTGTCACCTGCAAGATTCGTGAATGGGTTTGACACTATAGAGAAAAATCGCAATTTATTGAAGATTTCTACATTAATTATCCGTACCTAGAAGCCAGCCATCTGGCACAGCCCCGGCCTCAAGTCTGCGCCCAACACTGCTGCGTCTCAATATAAATGAATCATGGGTTGATCCAGGCCACCGAGCCACTACATTGGTCAGTAACATGTCTGCATCACACAGGATTTGGACATTCATAGAATGAAAATGCTTTCGATTAATGAAAGCATTTTCATTCTCAGTCGGTGCCCTTATAGCAACATGAGTGCAGTAAATAGCACCGATGACATTTGGGAAACCGGACATTGCTGCAAATTGCACTTTTTTATTTGCCTGTTCACCCACCGTGTAAGGAAAGTTGATGTACAGATGCACCAAACCAATTACACCTCCCAACACGTCTGGCATAACACGACTAAGGGTTGGCTGAGTTATCCCTGATCTGTCAGCCAATTCCCTCTGAAAAGGGCCAGTGAGGACTTGAAGTGGGACTGGCACAGCATGGTTTCTGTTTCGCTGTAAAGCTGGGCTCAATACAGCACAGAGATCCAAAAGAACAGCTCATGGAAGTCGGAACCGGCTCATAAGCCACTCATCATCATTGGCCAGTGGATCCTGTTGGTCTCGGAAGATTCGCTCCCTCCGAAGTCTTCGATTTGCCACATCCTCTAACAGTGCCCATTGTGCGTAATTGCGCATCATGATTGCATGCCCTTTTATACCCACCCATTTGATTGCCTCTGAAAAGCTACAGGTGTGGGAATTATCCTGATTGATTGTAAATGACAAACAGTTCTGCACAACGAATGTGATGATGATGATGATAATAATAATAATAATAATAATAATAATAATAATAATACACGTTATTTGTCTAGCACCATTGAAAACACAGTTACAAAATTAAGAGATAAAACGAACAAAAATCCATAACAATAAACACATTATAAAACATAATATATGAATATGATAACAATATATGAAACTATGCACTCGTATCTGCCCGACTGATGCATTGTAAACGGCATCAGTGCAGCGCAATTTGTCCGACTGTTCACCATATTATTTATGAGAATACATTTAATAACATGAAGTATTGTTTAACAATTCGTCTACATATTTGAGGGATTATTTTACAACAACATCTCCGTTTATATGTATCATTCTAAATCATATTTTTTGGGCACTCCAGGGAGCATCAATCAAGCAGCTGTTTGTTTATTCGTTGTAAGAGAGGCTTTTATCCGTTTTTGCAAATTAACTCTTCATATATGATAGCCTAAAGTAGCCTAAATTGAGTTAACATTACATTACATGGCATTTAGCAGACGCTCTTATCCAGAGCGACGTACAACAAAGTGCAAATTAAACACAAGAACAAGTGCAGAGGACCTGAGAGGACAGTATAGTTCCGAGTCCTAGTGTAAACATGCAGAAAATCTGAACCCTTTAAGAGTACAATCAACAACAATCAATTTCGATTTATTTTACACAGTGGTATCTGTTGTGTATCATTTTCGACTTCTCTCGTCGCCAAATGTTGTGTTGTACTTAGGAAGGGAGAGAACCCGTATAGCGAGATTCAACAATACAACACTTTAATAAGTATAACAGGGACGAAGCACGTCCTTACAGCAGCCATAACTCCCGGCAAATCTTTATACCTTTTTACATCCTGTTTCACTTCCCGTTTTCCTGGTCTTACGTCACGAGCATTAAAGGCACAGTTTCTCATTTCTCCAGTTAATGTGCGTACGCATGGGTCAGAGTTTCCGTAGAGAACCGCACATTTTCCGGTCAAGTTCGTTTTTTATAAATGCCAAAGTTTGCTTAGAAAGTGGCGTACGCATTCTTTTGTGCCTACGAAACGTTTATAAATGAGGCCCACCGTTTGGTAAGTCATAGTGTCAGTCTTAACAGACTTAGTTTATTGCAAATATTCTCAAACACAATAAATCCATGTTTTATTTATGTCCAGAATCCATAAAATAACAACTTGCCAGACATGCCTTCATGAACAATAACAAATTAGCGTAGATAACAGCAAGTTAAGGATCTTTTTTTCCTAAAGTGCGTTTTATTGTGAGACATGCATTTTGTTTGGAGCAGCATACCGGTAGGCTATCAAAAGATTTTCGCTTTGGTTCGGGATTTAATTTACTTTTGGACTGATTCTATTGCTAAATGTTGGGACTGATGGGCACTGAAATTTGTTTTATGTAGTTGAAAGAGTGTCGGGATTTCCACCCGTCTGTTTATTGCGAGCCAAGGCAGCCGCTTTCATTCATTCATTGAACGTGCGCTGTGCTGTAAATACATGGGAACCTCATTGTGTAGCCAAGTAGCCTAAATTGAGTTAATTTTTTATTTTGCCTGATTTACTTTTTATTAAAGCCGTAGGCTGGAATGGCTCGCGGCAACAATTGTCTTTAAATGTATACTGCTTCAGCCTTTGGCAAGCTACTTAAAAGGGTGCGGCAAGCGACTGGTAGCTAGAGAGCAACATGTTGGAGACCCATGGTGTAGGACAACGACTTTTCATTGGCAACAGTATTAAACCAACCAACAATATAAAATATTAAGAAGAGCTCTTTTATTTCATTGAGTTCAATCGAAACAATGTCTTCTAGTGCTCATGGACTGATAGCCCTACTGGTAGGCAATATTACCCTGGCTTGTATTTGGGGGCCGGCCTTTATTTGTCCGAATTGGCCACGCCCCCGGCTATTATCCAAGGCCCGGCTTCAAATAGAATCCCGGACACAATTTGAGGATTTACTGTGAGTGAACCTGCTGCTCCTGTCCATGGAGCTGAATGTCTGTGAGTGAACCTGTTCCTGTCCATGGAGCTGAATGTCTGTGAGTGAACCTGCTCCTGTCCATGGAGCTGAATGTCTGTGAGTGAACCTGCTCCTATCCATGGAGCTGAATGTCTGTGAGTGAACCTGCTCCTGTCCATGGAGCTGAATGCATCTCAAAGGTGGAAGCTCTGATAGGTTTCTCCTCCTATTTAGCCTCTATTTACACCCCCAACCCTTACAGGTGGTTTTACAGGTGGATAACAATTTGTTTTACATATCCAGGGCAAAATAAACGTGTGTAAATAAAAAGGCAATTTGCATATATAGTACATAAAACAGTAAACAAATTAATTAAAGTTAATTAAACTCAGATGAAGTACATTTAACTCCATTACAGTAAATAGTGTCCCTATTGAATTCATATAAACACAGCTAGATTTCAGCAGGATGAACTTTGCTCTGTACTTTCTACTCATGAGCATACATCTTGTACTTTAACTTTACCTTTTCCTTGGGGCCAGAAATGGGATGAATACACATTCAGCATTAAAATTACTAAGGACATTCTGTAAGGAATATGAGTAAATGCCTACATTAATCAATTTGAAAACAGCACACATTTAATTTCCCCCATCCCTATATTTGTGAAAACATGAAATTATAACTGAGTGGATGTTCATTTCAGAGACCGTTATGAATGGGTATTTCTTTTTCTAAAACTCCCATTTGCTCCCATTTACTGGCACGATGGGGAAATATTTTGAGCGACCAGAGACCAAAAAGCATCTTTTTTCCCTGGCCATCTGAACACATTCATGCAGAAAATGTGAAAGGAAGTGCAGGCCTGCCTGTCTCTTTTTAATTGGTTGGCCCATGTGTTCTGTACCCCACTTTTCTTCCTCGTTGTTAGATTCTCACATTCCGTCTGTCCAACTCCCTCTGAATGCTTTCGCAGTGGTTGAAGAGCTGAGTGCATTCAAGAATAGTCATACAAGACTTAATTCCGCCCCCATCCTCACCCACAGAACTTCCCAACATTTGCATGATTTTTTAACATTTTCTTAAAGCATGGATTTGAGTGAATTATACACACAAGCTGATGCAAGCATCCTTGGTGAATGGTGAAATCTTTGCAAACAACAAATGATCTTCCCTCACCATTGAAAAGACATGGAGTAAAAATTGAAGGCAAACCTTTGTTATTTTCCCACAAAAGCCAGCATTACTTACAATGCTCAATGCCAACTTTTCAGCTGAAACTCTGACTTAATCATTGCGAAAACCTACAAAATGGCTTTAAACAGGGCTGCTCAAAATGCGGCCTAATGCAACTGAACAGTTGAAAGACCACGGAAAAAACGTGTCACGTTGTTAAACCATGTGCGTCAGCCATTACAATGAATACAGCGCTAATCTGAATATGATTACCATGTTACAGACACAAATACATCTTCTCCCAGAACACCAGTCTGCAACAAGGTAATGAAAGAAGCAATTAAGAGCAATTGAACTACGGGGCTATTCTCACACGGAGGAATGCAGAGCATGCACTGTACCAAATAAACAAAAAGAAAGCAGAGTGACTGAATTATAGGAGGCAGTGCAGAACTTGATGCAGGGAGCAGGTCAAAGGACATCCTTGTGATCTTACAGAGCGACAAGGTAGCATCAGGGCAAATTCAATGATAAAGGCCTGGAACAGACTGTCTTCAGGGAGCAAGGCTTTATTTCTGAAGGAGTATGAATGGGGCTTGTATTTTTTCCTGGTGTTTTTGATCATCAGCAACTCTAACCTCTATGATTCAGCTGCTTTCCGGTCTCAATGTAATAGTTTGATTCGGTTACAGGAGTCTCACCCACCTGGGTCCCTATAGCTAAATTGTAATAGTTCCTCATTGCCTTTTTGAAATGAGAGGTCTCCGGCAATGTGAACATGTCCTGCTCAAGCTGCATCCCAAGATAGCTTTCAGCACACTTCAAATAATTTCATATATCCATTTCAATTCATTTCCACAAATCAATTGTAAACCGTTTCCATAATAAAATGTCAGATGAAACAGACTTAGTTTACTCCAGGACTTCTGCTCTTTTTGTTTTGGCTGAACTTTTCATTAAGGGAACAGTCCACGACCAAAGCTAAATAAATTGATGCAAGCTGTCAGTGAATGTTTACAAAAAAGGATGTGTCATGTGGCTCTTACTGTAAAGCGTATTTATAATGAAATGTAAGATGAAACCCGATCTAGATTACTTCAGGACAGGACAGATAATGCTGTTTTTGTTTTGGCTGAATGGAAGGCATTAAACATTAATAAATTAATACGTTTTTTTTTGTTTTTTTCTGTCTGTTAAATTCATTTTAGTATCACCCTCAAAATGTACCATTAATTTAGGAAATCATAAGTAAAAAAATCACGAGTTTCTCACAGGACCAAGCACAGTAGCATCTTAACCTAATTGGCTCACTTAGTGAAAAGTCAAAAAGCAAATGAATGTTCATTCATTCATTCATTCATTCATTCATTCATTATCCTAACCCGCTTATCCTGAACAGGGTCGCAGGGCGGCTGGAGCCTATCCCAGCATACATTGGGCGAAAAGCAGGAACACACCCTGGACAGGTTGCCAGTCCATCGCAGGGCACACACACCATTCACTCACACACTCATACCTACGGGCAATTTAGACTCTCAAATCAGAGCCTCAGATGAATGTTTTGGTGATAAAAGTAATAGAAAGACAGTGTATGGCATGCCTTTTAGGAGTTTGTTCCCCCTGAATTCACAGGACGGACTGCATGTCTGATCAGTAGAGGTGGGGTAAGGCCTGTGTTGAGCAACTGGTGGAGGGGAAATGAAGATCACTGAAACAGCTGAGAAATGGGTGACTGTCCATTTAAGGGTGAAACTTCAAGGCTGCCATGTACTATAACTAACCGAGAATGACTAACCTTGTTAAGACTCTGTTCCAGTGTGGGTATGTAGTGTAGTGGTTAAGGTAGATCACTGGGACCTGCAAGGTCGGTGGTTCGATCCCCGGTGTAGCCACAATACGATCCGCACAGCCGTTGGGCCCTTAACCCTGCATTGCTCCAGGGGAGGATCGTCTCCTGCTTAGTCTAATCAACTGTACGTCGCTCTGGATAAGAGCGTCTGCCAAATGGCATTAATGTAATGTAATGTAATTTAATGGTATGGGCCTCACAGTCTGGTATCAACCCTGGGCAGTGGCCAGTTTCCCAGCGTCGCCCATGGAGGGAGGGATTTCATCTGGGAGACATTTACGCCTCACCACACACAAGCGTCACTCTCTCTTCAATCTCTGCCTGCGCATACCATACATAAAACTTCTCCACCACAGTGTCTGCAAGCTTAACAGGTGGTGGGTGGACTATCGAGTGAAAAGAAACAGAACAGCAGACATCAATGTTTTGAAGGAGAGGAGCATGCTTGTCTACACCGTCCCAAACAGGAAGCCAACGGTAGAACACCCAAGTGCACAGGGAAAATGTTTTTTTTTTTTTTTAAGAGTAACATCCACACCTATTTGCTGTGGAGAAAGGGATGAGCTGGATAATTCCATCCCCCAACCTCAGACACAGACCACATGTGTGTTTCACTCGTGTCAGGAAAATGTGTGCTTTTTGTGTAGAACTGTCACTCTGCCTTCTTCCGCTTCTCCAATCAGCTGCACTCAGCTGTGTTATGCAGGCCACTACACAGGTAAGGAACAATCTGGAACATTTTTTTAAAAGAGAAACAGCCACTGCTGTGGCTATTTTAAGACCAGTTCCATTCATTTTTTATCGGATGGCAAATGTCATCTGGATGCTTTTAGTGCCACAAAGCATTTCGACCATTAATACAGGACCAATCATTTTTCTGGAAAAAAAAAAATCTATACATATGTATTGTTGTTCTGTGAGGCAAGACACAAAAGGTCCCTAAAATTTTTACTACTCATTTGCTCTGTTGAATGTGAATGTGGCAAGGTGGATTCTCTCCTCCTGCTTTGAGAGAATTCACTTCAGAAAATGGCTGGAAAAGCCAGCAGACAAAAAACAAAAAAACAAAACTGGAGAAATATTTACTACACCTGTTCTTTATTTCCCTATACATTGCTTGCAAATACATACATTCTTCATACCTCTGCTGAAAAGGAAAGTCAGTCATGCCTCATGACCACAGGCCGCATGTCTGCCAATGTACAGCATAAATAGTGAAATGTTAAAGGAATTAGCCAACCAGCTACACATGCTAGCTCAGTAACTCAGTAATGTATGCCCATTTGTTTTGGTATATCCTTATGTTTTAAGTTAACATTAGAAGAATCCACCTTCAAATGGATATTACATACAATGCAGCGTGGCAGGGAGGGATTTGCACAGTATTCATTCATAAGTTCCTTCTGGGACCAGTATATAACATATCTGCATGAACAAAATAGTCATGGAATCAAACAATCGAGACAGTCAAGTACATTTTTCACATTGCCAACCCGATTTATATGTAGCTAATATTAACTGACCAATACATTGAAAGAAAAATAGTTTTTAACTTATAGCCTCCTGAACATGCTGTACGGACTTCGGCAATGACCAAGCAGGCCTCGCCCAGGTCAGTGAAAAATGTCCAATTGACTGTCCTGTTGTGGTTAGCACAATGGAAGAAGCCATTGTAAGTGTTTGATTATTGTATTATTCTCACCTTCAGCTGTAATACTTGAGAGCAACTTGTCAAACTGTAATTTCTCCCCCGGGACACACCAGCCAGAGCCATTTTGATTTTCTGTCAACACCGAGAAGGATAATGAAAACTAATGCTCGCAGAGGGAAATTACTTGTTAAGGTTACCAGGGTAACATTGAAGACGGTGAGGAAATGTTTTAGGTCCCAGCATCCTTTGCACCCTCAGTTGGGCATCGGCCATTTTAGTTTGAATGTTTTGACAACCTTGTAAATTGGTGTATTGATTATAAGAAAGCAAAAGGGATAAAGACTCAAAGCGTGCTTGTGTGTGTGTGTGTGTGTGTGTCTGTACACGCTTGTGACATTTTTGTGAATATAATGAATGTTGTTCTAGCAATGACATTTCAGAGCAAAGATATGTCCGGCCAGTGTTAATTATTTAGGTGGGCACTAAATATGCTCTACACAGGGCTCCTACATAGGCTCAGAGCTGTTGGTCTGAATGGGTTACTTGGATTAAAAGTATGCCTGCAAAACATTCTACATACTTTTCAGCAATAAAAATCACCTTTTTATTAAACGCCACCATGACAACAGTGTTGAGAATTGTGGAGGATGAAAATGGCACATGACAGAAAGCAATAACAGAGTACAGGTACTGACAATGACAAAGCAAAACAACTCTAGATATGTAGCACATATGCATTTTGAACTAAAGAAGTCATATTTGCATGCTGTTTTATAATAACAAAAGTACAATATTTCAATATTATTAAAAATACTACATTGTAGGAGTTATTGGCTTTGCCATACCTTGAGGTCACCCAGTGTTTATACAAGTTTTAAATAAGTTTGAAATGAAAAGAATTTATAAAAAGGTACAACCTTTATTAAAGCCTCTTCTTTAATCATCCAGATTAAAACACCTTGTACAAAATTGTTATGAAATGAAATAAGAAAATCAACAGGAATTTCACATTCATAATACCCCTACAAATCATGTTAATGAAGCCATATGAACTGTTGTGCAAAATGATATGCTGCTGTTGTGACAGCTTACAGAGAAGCCTCTCAGCTGTGGGCTGTGATTGTTTCCACGGAGACGCCTTCCCTCCGCGATGAACCTTCCCAAGCAACAGAGCAATTCCCGCCGAGCAATCTCAGATCAATTTCATCCAGCAGTGGAGAGAGAGACCTGGGGATAGGGGGTGCCCCAGTGGAAGCCTGGACCCCTCTCACTCTTGGGGGGACATTAGCCCAATATGCAGAATTGGAAAAAGCCTGAGGAACACACAAAGATGAGAACAGCAGATTAACAGGGATGAATGATTAGAAGGGTTAGGGAATGGTAAAACATGGGGGGGGGGGTGGTGGTTAGGTATGGGGAGATTGTGCTTGGCCAGCACTGTTTAATATGCGAGAAGATGCAGTGAATGAAATGCACATCAGGCTTCTGCTGTAACTGAACTGTAAGGAGCATGGCTTGCTTGAGTGACTTACAAAGAGTTTGGCAAGTTGCTAAAAGCTGTCGAAGGCTGAGCACATGCAATCATTCTCGTTTCAGTTCTCTTCGTGCTATATGTAGTAGCTATATGAAGAGTTATGAAAGCTATCCATTTTTGGTGTTTTGAGGAACAGGCCAATTTCTGTTAATAATAAATGGAACTAAAATGCTACATTTCATAAATGTACAATACAATCATTGAACCATTTAAAATATGCCATTTTTTGTTTTTTGGGGAAAAAAAGCAAGTTCTTGTTTTTTTGTAAAACACTTTAGCAAAATGGTATGAATCTACTTGTGTACAATAGAATTAATGACAACTGACTTCCTTGTCAAGCACCTTTATTCAGCAGGATCTCACCAAAATCCATCTCACCAAGAACCTTGTTAAAGGTTGCTTTGATACTTTCACATCCCTGGAGTGATTTTCTCTCAATACTGAATACTTCATGTGGAATTTTATGTTCTTCCTCATTTGTTCTTCTCAGGAATTTGATCTTGTTTGGGTGGATTCACAGAGCAGACTACAGCCAATAGCTGACATCTTGCCTCACCCCAAATACCGCAATTTCTTCAGTTTTTTTTGTTCATGGTACTCTAACGACCTTACCACCCACAACTCTACCAAACCACCCACAAGTCGACCGACCTTAGCACCCACAACACCACCCTATCCTCAAAACCATCATATCCTCCAACACCTCCTGTCAAAATTACTAATCATTTGCAGTTTGGCTGCACAGATATCGCAATATGCAATAAAATGGAAGTACCATTTATTGTAGTGAAGTCCGACAACTCAGTTCCAGACTCCTGAGTTTATCGCAGAGTTTGTTAATCAAGCACAGATATTCACCAGACGCTCACCGACTGTGCAGGAGATTTACAAATGTGCCACCTAATGCATCTACGGCTCCAAAGGTTATCAACTCAGCAGCCTTGGCGATATAGAACTCCAGGCTATCAATAATTCCAACCTCGCGTATATATATACGTGCACTAATAGCCAATATACATTCATAAATAGACAGTAAAAAAAAAAGTCAAGAAGATCTCCTATATAGAACTCCAGGCTATCGGAGCTTCGCACCGGCAGGAACAGTAACTCCAAACTTGTGTATATATCCTTATTGTAAAACGTAGAAACAGATCTCAAATACAGAGGTTACCCCTGACGGTGTGAATTGAGACTTAGTGATGTATCCTCAATGACAGACAGAGGCGTTGGCAATCATGCAAATAATGTGTTTAGAAAGTGACAAAAATACACACCTCGCTATACTAAAGTAAACATCAGGTGGTGGCCAAACTGGGAAACAGACTCACAATAACGACAATAATTTCCACATACGGATAGAGGGAATATTGACTCATCCCCTACGCTTGATCAAAGCAGTCTGATCCAGCCAGCTTCTTCCAAATGCAGCTTTTAAACGAGGCAGAAATAAACTATACGGACAGCCAATGAGTATGCGTGTGGGGGGTGGGGGGGGGGGGGGAAGGGTGCAATAAACTCGGTGTGACAGACTCACTGCGCTAAGGTGACAAAGGGTCGCTGCGTGTTCAGCTCCCACACCCTTTTGCCACAACAGGTAAATGAGTATTGTCAGTCACATCTCACATAATGCACAAATGAAAAATAACATGATATGGGGAAAGCAACAAACAAGCAGCGATTCAATGAGAAACGGGACTTAAATAGAAAGACACAGCTGACCTTCATGAGCAATCAAACCACAAGCAGCAGACAATTTGAATCAGTCATCAGTACAAGGGAATTGATGACCTAATTGCCATTCATTGTCAAAGTGAAATTAATTACCAAATGGGCATAAATGCAATGAGAAGGAAGTACCTGGAAGTTCCTTAGTCTAGCCCAGAACCATGGCACAAGTGGAACTTTTTTTCCCTTGCACATTTTCATCACAATTTCTCTATTTTTGATCCTTCGGTTTTTTTTTTTGCAGCAAAGGCATTTGTGGGCAACATAAAATAAGAGTTTTAGGTTCAAATACATTATGTTTTTTGTTTTTTGTCAAACTCCAGTCCTGGAGGGCCGCTGTGTCTGCTGGTTTTTGGGTTGTTCTCAGCACCTGTGGTTCATTCAAGTCATTGACTGGCTAATTGACTTAATTGTCAGCTGATTGAAAGGAAACCAGAAAAACCTGCAGACACTGCAGCTCCCTGAGAATTGAGTTTGACATCTCTGCTTTAGGTCATAGTTACAAATGAGAATACTTACATGTAGTAAATAAGAGCTAATTAATCCTGCTCTGTTTTTAGCACTTCCCATCAAAATATTCTGTAAAAGTAGATGTTTTGTGTTGTACGACTGTTTTGTGTTGTGTTGTAGGCTGGTGTTATTTTAGAATTTTCTTATGATCAACATCACAAGGAAAACTGCAACCTACAATTACTTTATCCATCCAATCCAAGTATTGTCCATCTAGCACTTACACATGCTAAAGTTGTATTCCAAATGCTTAATTAGAAAAGGAAAAAACTGGCACTCTAAAGAAGTGACATCTAAAAGGTTGGTAAATCTAATAATCTAGAGTCTCTGCCAATCTCCCTTTATTTTTCTCGCTGATTTACTATTGTAATTGTAGGCCAGACTCATCGGTACAAGATACTCTGTCAATTTGAAAAGGTCACCTACAAACCTGCGTGCCGTCAACCAGCGATTCTTTCTTCACTTTGTCTCCACCAGCTGAGTTGCTGCAGCTTCTGTGCAATGGGCCACACATCTGATGTTGCGGCTCATCCTTTTGGGAAAAAAATGTGTTTTCCCCTCCATTTTCCCAGGTTTTCTCTTCTTCAGTGTCACTTGCCCTGGTGCTGACGCACAAGAAGGTTATGTAGGCGGGGATTACCTTTCATTCAAACACATTTATTTATGGAAACTGTACTGGACTCAGGTAATCCATAACCCATCCTCTATGGAAAAAGGCAACGTACCGGACCTTGTGTACACGAAACACCTGTATTGAGATGCAGATTGAGTGTAAGCTGATGAGAAACACAATTCCACTCTTTTGCTGACTGCAGCTCAGTTCCTCACTAACATAATCACATTTAAAATATTCACAGAGGAGCTGCTTACACCACTTAAATATTTCTGGTTTCCTGACAAAACTGCAGTCCCCCAACATGTTTAATTTGATTACACGAGTGACACGTATTCTCTTGAAACTGTAGCACCTGTAAACATAATGGTGTTTCAATTCTGGTACTGGAAACAAATTATATTTTAAAAATATGTTTTTAATTTATTAATTTCACGTACTCATGTTTCAACCCTTAGGTTAGTAAACCAACAGCTTGTTAGTCAAATGTGGTAAAGGGTGTGTGGGTAAAATGTAAATGCAGACACTTTTTTTTCCTGAATATAACCGTGTTTATTTTCTAAATCTAAAGGTTAACACTTGCATTTAATTGTTGGTCAAAGTCAAGGCAAACAGGTGATTGAATGTGGGAAGCTTTGTGTGTCACTCTGGCTGGGAATGAATGTTGGCCTTGCACCCTCCATGCACAGCAGCTTGAGAAGTGTGACAGGGCCCTTTAGATAGATTACCCAATCAAATGCGAGGATGACATTGGAGCAAGGGACTCAGTCAAAGATATTTTCCCTCTGGGCAAGATTAACACTAGGCATGACATTCCAATAAAATGACTCAGTTGTGTTATAGTAGTAGGAGAAATAGTAGTACTTTATTCATCCCAAACATAGGAAGTTTCTACATCCCTACCCATCACAGTGACAATACACATCATATTTACAATGTACATATGTACAAGTAACAAAATACAGCACATGGCAGAATGAAAAACAGACAAAACTTTATGCCATTTCAGAGCAATAAAGTCGTGATTACTACAGACAGGTGTACTGTGTGTCAGCTGTAACAGATGGTGTAGTATTTTTATCAAGGGAAATTATTATGCAGGAAACTAAATCAGCATGTGTGGATTTCACTTGTCAGTTTCGTCATTTTATTTGTCAGTTTTTAAGCATCACTATATGCAAAGATGCAGAGCTGTGAAACAATAAATTAACTCAACATAGGTTTAAGCACCATGCAGAGCATAAAAACGATTTTAATTTGCATGTGTACCTGTGCAATTGGGTATTTACCACAGTAAATGTGAGAAATATCCCCTTGAATATGACATTTTTGTGATGAAAATTCTGCTCCGACAAATCTTACCTGGTGTACTTGCATGCAATCAGTGCAGGTGTATGAGCTAACTGGCACTCTGTTAAGTGAGCGCGCACACACACACACACACACACACACAATAAATCAACATCATGAGTGGCATCTCCTGCACATTAGTGACTTTAGCATTGTTAAAATTATTACTGAAGTAATACATTATTCCTAAAGTGAAACCGTAAAAAACAGAATCATCATCAGATTGGTGCTTTTACAATCCAATCAACTGAAGCTCAGGCAGCAAGTGTCTTTGAAAAGGAAACAGTTTAGGGATTCATGGAGTTGTCTGTTAGCACAGGTTCCCTGGTTCTATGTGTAAACAAAGTGACACTGCGCAGCAATTATTTCTGTTGAATAGCTTTGTAGAACAAGGAGGCAGAATATTGCATGGATGCGAATGGATAAATACAAGATTATGCTGTAATCAGCCAAACGGATTTTTGTATTGCCCATAAACCCTGCATTGTTCTTGTAATTTACTAATTATAGTTTTCCATACTGCCTGTATTACCATCACACTCTATATTTAGGTGTGTGCATGTATAGAGGCATGCAAAGCATAGTCAGACCGGAGGGTATTTTCATTTACATAAAAACAAAGCAGCCAAGCCCAAAGGACTAAACATTTGTTTTCAAATAGAAGGTTGAGTATGTGAATGTATAAAACATGCATAAAAAATCTGAGGTGCATGATTCTGTGGAAGGTAAAATTGTGCATCTGAGTGGGTTGAGTACGCTGTTGCACGCTCAGGTGTGAGCTCATTGCAAGCCTGGTGACCCTTCCAAACAGGCTTCTTCAGCACAATTCACATGTAAAGAGTGGCCTTTGCATTAAATCTAAACAGATGTTTACCCCCATTAAGAAATTTGTTTCGATATATTTTGTTATACTTATTTATACAAGTGAAACATGTCAGCACATTTGAATCTGCCCCCAAGAACATTGAGCTTCTTGCATTCATCGGTCCAGTTTGCATTCATCGGTCCAGTTTGCATTCATCGGTCCAGTTTGCTGTTTGCAATTATATTCCATCCCTGACCTATAAAGTAAAACAATTTCTCCTAAAATTGCTCAATCATGTAACTTTGAAGGTCTACTGCCCTTCCACATCCCTGTATCCAGTCAGCAATGCAGCACGGTAGCTGTCCACTGCTACTCTGATGCCATTTTGCAAATCACTACTACAACAGCCAGTTAACAGACGGATGACATGAGGCATTTGAGAGCGGGATCAGCTGCAAAAAGAAAGCAAAATGAGTGATGACAGTTGTAGGACAGATTTCTCAATCATACTGCCAGGGTAGCGGAGTTGTTTGTTTGCCAGATAAGTAAGGTGCACTGACTGAAATGAATCCACCCCAAATTTATTCATTAATTTTAGGCAGAAAACTACATGCTACCTGTAAATGATAATGAGAAATATTTATTTTAAAAAAGACAACATAGTGGGTTGAGTACGCTGTTGCACGCTCAGGTGTGAGCTCATTGCAAGCCTGGTGACCCTTCCAAACAGGCTTCTTCAGCACAATTCACATGTAAAGAGTGGCCTTTGCATTAAATCTAAACAGATGTTTACCCCCATTAAGAAATTTGTTTCGATATATTTTGTTATACTTATTTATACAAGTGAAACATGTCAGCACATTTGAATCTGCCCCCAAGAACATTGAGCTTCTTGCATTCATCGGTCCAGTTTGCATTCATCGGTCCAGTTTGCATTCATCGGTCCAGTTTGCTGTTTGCAATTATATTCCATCCCTGACCTATAAAGTAAAACAATTTCTCCTAAAATTGCTCAATCATGTAACTTTGAAGGTCTACTGCCCTTCCACATCCCTGTATCCAGTCAGCAATGCAGCACGGTAGCTGTCCACTGCTACTCTGATGCCATTTTGCAAATCACTACTACAACAGCCAGTTAACAGACGGATGACATGAGGCATTTGAGAGCGGGATCAGCTGCAAAAAGAAAGCAAAATGAGTGATGACAGTTGTAGGACAGATTTCTCAATCATACTGCCAGGGTAGCGGAGTTGTTTGTTTGCCAGATAAGTAAGGTGCACTGACTGAAATGAATCCAACCCAAATTTATTCATTAATTTTAGGCAGAAAACTACATGCTACCTGTAAATGATAATGAGAAATATTTATTTTAAAAAAGACAACATACTGTCTATCATTCTTTGGTTGTACAGTGTGACTTCATTTACAAGTTTGTAGAACACAACATGCATTTGAGGGGAACAATTGTAAATTCCAAAATTGGGAATTATAGAAAATATTTTTTGGTTTGAGAATAAGTCTTCATTAAACTGAGGCTTTTTTTCTCTGCAAGAATCTTGGTCTTGCAAAGTTTAAAGTGTCATAAATTGTCTCTTTGGAATGAAACTGTACATGGAGGGTGCTTCATTTTCTTTTCCACAAATTGCATGGTAAAATTGAGCCAGACCACCAAAAATCATTTGAGGCCTTGGCTTGTACATTGATCCCACCATTGATTACTGCCTACATCCATCTTTGTAAATAGATGGAACATAAAGCACAAGCTATAATCAAGGCCAATGCATCATTTTATTGAAGATAATTTTTGGAAAACATTACCTTCTCTCTGGAAATGCTCCTCTCTGGCACAGTGGAGAAGGGCACAAGAGTCTTCAGCCCCAGCTGCCTCCCCCCACCCCCCCCCCCCCCCACCTCCATACCTTCGTCACAGAAACAAATATATTTAATATTCCTGACAGAACATCCAGTGGAAGCCCAGGGGGCCTGTCTGCATGAAATTAGTCACAACGGGTCTGTAGGGGTCTCAGTGATGGGGGGTTGGGCGCGGGGGGGCTGGGGTTTCTCTGGGGACGAGCTGCCCTTTGCCCTGCCATTCAGGGTAATATTCTCCCCCAAAACACCCCACACCTGTGGCCACCCCAATACGCAACACAACATGCATTTTCAGCTTAGAGAACAGGCTTTGGCCACAGCCTTAAGCCCTATTCGCAGGGAGCAAAGTATACCCAGGATGTCCTGTAACATTATTGGGGAATGAATGTTAGCGGACCATTCATGCATAATCGGAGAATCCCAGCTTTCCACCAAGTCAATGAGATATTAAGCGGCAGTCTATATCACCCCACCGCGAACAGGAACCCCACTTAAACACACCCAGTCCTGCGACACTCACTTTCCTGGACACCACACATTAATTTTGGTTTTTTTTCCCCCTCATGCATTTAATCCTTACATCGTTGGGGCTTCAGAGTTTGGCGAGGTAGGGAGGTATATACGACAGACATGGACCATTCGTAGGCGATAAAAAATAATGGGTCATGATTACAATTAAATGTTGTCCTGGGGTAAGGCTTGTCCTGTGCAAAACTCTGGCTTACATACCTCCCACACTGGGGCTCTCTCAACAACAATACAGTACATCCAGCATTTAGTCTCCACTGTTATTTAATGCTGGGGAAATACTGCAAGTTGGCTGTCTAATGAAAGCTAATTGATTTTTCATTGGTTTGGAAATCCCATCTTTCACAGACATAAACATTGATCACAAATGAGATGGTAGGGCTCTAAATTGGTCCCCGCTGTATTTCTCCTTTTTGAATGCCCTGGCATTTTTTGATGTTCTTTGGGGTGACCTCCCAGGAACCCTACCGCCCACCCCCGTGATTAGACTAGCAAGTGTCTGTTCCTGGGAAATGAGGATGAAGCTTTTGTGTCAAGAAATAATTTATACAAAGACACCCCCGCCCCCCCTCCCCCACAATCCCCTTCCCTCCCCTGCAAATCCCCTGAGGTCTTTTATCTGCAAATCCAATGTCTTTCACTCTGAGACATGAAGGATGATATCCTTAATGTTTATGACAAATTAATCTGCCAGGGGAAAGCCGGCGACAGTAAGCTGCCAGTGGGTCACCCATTTTATTCAAAATCTGTCATTTCCCATTTTCAGTTCTGTTCAAAGGGGTGCATGTCTGTGCACCGTATTTATACAACTTTGATGTTTTCCATTTCCCAGTACGCAAAAGGGTTAATTGTGTACATGTTGTCTCACTCCAGTGGCAATAAAGGAGTTTGAACAAAAGTGAAAATGACATAATAATCTATAATTGCATAGTTTCAAACTGAATCCCTCAGATCAACAAAATGTGGGAGTGTACTGGTATGCTAACAGCTCTTCTGAAAGGATGAGTTTATTTCATTCATTTGATTATATTTCTTGACCATTAGTGGTCAATGAGAAGTTGTGAGCTACATTATTTTAACCTTGGATTTATGAGGACAATTTACTATATAAATTACTATATACTTTATAAATACAAAAGCAATTGTTTTGGTATATTAAAGCTCTGTTTAACCCCTTAAGTATCGTCCCTTTTCTTGACACAAGCTTAAAAATGACATACCCAAAATAAAATAATGACTATTCTTGAACCCAGCCATAAGCCTGGTAACCTTCTGGGTAAATTACTAAATATTACTGAAACAAAGTTACAGAAGCTCAAACACAGTGAAAGTGGAAGTTTTCTTTCTCACTGAAAAGATTTTGTGTTTTTGACGGGATACAGATTATTGCAGCTGTGGTTTGTGTACTTAGAAACACAATGGAGCCAAGTCACAGCACTGGACAAATCCCCTTTCATATTTGAGGACAATATCACCAAAAATTGAATTATGCATTGCTTTTTCTAATCTATGTCTAGGCAGTTTTCCAAAAAAAACATTTGGAGACTCCAAAAGGACAAATGGAAACTACATGATATTATGGGTATTCTGAAGTGTAAAATTCTGCATTTTGGTTACTAAACTATACAACACTTTTTTATCCTGAAGCAACGCGTTTGCACTTCCCCCTGCCTGTCACCCTCCCCTACCTCTCTGTCCCAGACTCCCTCTCCTTGCAGCTATCGAGAAGGTCAGGTCGAGAAGATAAAAATAAGTACAATAATCACAATAATACCTGATATATTTATTGAGTTCCATTGATTTAAGTTTTTGTGAAATACCCGACTCCCATCAACAAGTCAAACACATTCCATAATTTCATATGCTATTTATTATTCAAAAGCAGGCTAGCACCTGCATACTGAATAATAACAAAATATTTTGAGAATGCATTTAGATGCTCACCTATATAAATGGGATCATGTCACTGAAAATGCCCTTCCTCGGAAATATTCACAGACTGGAGATTCCTTGGAACTCCTCCAAAGGGAGTTCTCTATTTAGACAAAGGCATCGCAAATAAAAAAATTTGTTGAAAAATGTCAACCTTTTTTGGCATAAAATCTCAATAACTTTTTATTGTTGCCACAACACAACAGACTCTGCATTTGTGTTGAAAATGCTACAGTTTTTATACGGAGGTGAAACAATGCTGTGTTGTTTTATGCAAGCCAAACATATTATACACCGTTGAAAATGTAATGTCAGAGACATTTTTGTATTTAATTTAAAAAAGTAACATATTACTGTGAGCAATTACATTACATTACATTATTGGCATTTTGGCAGACACTCTTATCCAGAGCGACGTACAGTTGATTAGACTAAGCAGGAGACAATGCTCCCCTGGAGCAATGCAGGGTTAAGGGCCTTGCTCAAGGGCTTATTGTGGCTACACCGGGATTAGAACCACCAACCTTGCATGTCCCAGTCATTTACCTTAACAAGGTGAGTTCCCCCCAAACTTGTTTTACCACTCGCATCTTACAAAATAAGAAACTGTTGTGGCTAAACCAATTAAATTTTAAAATAGGTTATACAGATAGAACTGTGAGTTTTAACACTTTCAAATGGTATATCCTGTTACTGTAGTAGTCCAGCCCAGACTTAAGGGGTTAATATTGTCCTCAAATAAAATAATATAATATGGTTTGATAAATGTTTCATGAAATTATATTTTCTGGAAAAAAAAAGATTATTTGTACTGACAGCACTCTAAACTGAATGCATTTCCCCTCAAAATATAAAAAGCATACTATCAACTTAAGTCTGCTTTGCAATTAATCAGAAATGAAGGTACAGGAGGTATTGCAAGACTATTGTTGGATGACATACCAAGAACAGAAATAACTGTTTTCTTGTCAGAAAGAACAACCAGTAATATAGGGATGATCTCCAAGGCACAAATATTAATTTTACAAAGATGCTGTTGATTTTGCATCAAAACAAATTAAAATTTTATCATTTAAACTCTAAAGAAAACAAATTGACCTATTTGTCTCCCTTGATACTATAAATTACTACAAATTGAGTTTAAAGTTTGAAAAATATATGAATATGTATTGTACACTTTATGGTTTTATTTACTAATTAGAGAGTAAAAGGGACACTTTATTGGTATGTTGAAACCAACAGAATGGGTTGTGCTCATTTTTGCCAACTGGCCGCAATGACACCAAACCTCCAACACATCTTATTATGTACGGTGCAGAGAACCCAAACGCAGACCACAGGATAATCCAAAATCGTAGTTTTAATGTTCAGTAGTCAAAAGCCAAGAGATCCAGTACACAGCCAAAAACGAAAAGCAAAAGAATGGTCAAAAAACAAGCAAGAGGTCAAAATCCAGAAAATCACAGGGCGAAGGTACAGAAGGGCAAAAACAAACTCGTAGTCAAAAACACAAAGCGAAAACGTCGAAAAACCAGAAAATCAGAAGTGCAAACAAAACAAGAGGGCAAGGCAGGTACGGAAGTCAAGGCAAAGGGGTGTCTATCAAGAATCTCAATAATAAGGATTACACAAAATCGGCACTTACTATGATCAACGTTCTGACAAAGAAGCATACTGAGAATGGGGTTTAAATACAAGAGGGAAGGTGACAATCTAGGCCGGGCAGAGAAAAAGGTGGGCTAAACAAATAGACAACAGGTGGGGAAACATGATAGGGTAATAACATAATAACGGGAGGGAGTCGAAAACGTGGACTGGATGCACGAAACAAAACATGTAAAACATACGCCTCTGGATTAGGGAGTAGACATTTGCATAGTTTGAAGACGTAGTGATAGTTAGAGACAGGTGTGAACACTTCGCTGAAACTAAACGAGTAATTCAGGATAGCATAGGGAGGCAGAGTTACAGAACAGTGCAGAAATACTAAGAGATTGTGTTAGTGAGTTAGTTACGTGAATATTTCTAAACTACCCAATAAAAGTGATTGTTAGTTAGTTAGTTAGACAGACAGTAAGTGTATTAATCGGATTAGTACTGTACAAAATCTAGATTAGTAGTAGTTAGTAAGAATCGTGCTTTACAACATTTAACTACCAAGAAAAAGCAGGAAGTAAGAATCGCGAGTTTTAGAAGAAATGTTGAAAACCCGAAAATTACCGTAACCACCCGAATAGTGGGACACGCAGACAGGGGAGGGACTAGACTGGTAAACATTCAGACGCAGACATAACAGGGGAGGACAATAGAGAACTGTAATGGAAAACATACACCAGGTAACTATGAAAAATGAATAATAAACAAGAATAAACATGAAAACATACAGAACAAATACAGAAACATTACACATCCAATGTAATGCAGTCATACAGCCACCTTTCCAGTTCTTTGACTGTGACATTATGGCTGTATATGAAGACAAAATAATCTAGCAGTCCAGTTTAGAACTCCTACCATGTATTTATCAGCAAAATAAAGGAGAAATCTACACTTCTCTGAATGAATACGTAAATCCGCACTCTCCTTAAATGTATTTTAATCTTTAGTCTTGAAAAAAGCTTGTTGGCAAACAAAAACAATGGGCCTCATTTATGAATATTTTCAGAAATCCGTGTGCAAATTTGTGTATGATCTGATCTGAGCTAATGGAGTCCACCGGATTTATGAAACACACGTGGACATGTGTATAAGTTATTGTACATCAAAAGCATGCTCACAAAAATATGTGATTAGCATAAATTCATGCCCCTAAAATACATAGAAGGAGCTTGGAATTTGGGCTATTTAAAGAGATTTTAAAAACACTGAAGAAAAAAGCGGAGATTGAAGTTCTGTTCATGGAAGTACAAGCCAAAAACATATTTTATTCTGCAGTGCAAGTTAACGGGAGGCAAAAAGGATGGTACTGTCTTTCTTTCAATGAAGACAAGAAGGCAGCAGTTTCAGCTCCGTTCGTTGTTTACTCTGTTCTAAAATAGACTATGAAAAGCTGACTAACATGACACACTAACATAGCTGGCTCGCGTTTGATAAATGAGGCCCAATGTTTTGCACATAAGCTTCTCTTCGGGACAGGACATATCCAGCCCAGTCTTTTGGCTTGTACCGCAGATCACTGATGCATGATTACGTTCCCTCACAGGTACACAACTGCTGCAGTTTTAAAAACGAATGTCCCCTGGAGCAATGCAGGGTTAAGGGCCTTGCTCAAGGGCCCGACAGCTGTGCGGATCTTATTGTGGCTACACTGGGATTTGAACCCCCGACCTTGCTTGTTCCAGTCATTTACCTTAACCATTACGCTACAGGCCAACACTTGGATTTATTAACTGCTCTTGGTGACAATTGTCACCCAGTTCATTAACTGCCCTGGGTGACAAATGTGACAAATGTGACAAATACTAATTTTAAAGAAATACTTTAATTAATAGTGTTTGCATTCTCTGCACATGTTTCACATAGGCTATTAGAATTATATTATCTTTTTTTTAAAGTAAAAATGTCACCCAGGGCAGTAAATGAGTTAAGGAAAGTAGCATTATGAGAATTATTTTAATCATCCAGAACTTTTTTTTTTTACGTATTAGGTAAACTAGCATCATGTGGTGGCCGTGCAAAAGGATTCCAATATAAAATGAATAAATTATAATGTTCCACATTAAATATTCTTTTAATATTATTTTGGATTATATATCATTTTGGACCCAATACAGGGTTGTGTGCATCCAATTCCCACAACTAATTTAGAATTATCAACAGTGTTCTTTCATGAACCCCACTGTCAATTCAGGAGACAGTATTGAGACAGCAATCCACTTGCATCCATTTGGCCAGGGGGGTAGCAAGATAGAGATAGCGATCCTACTGAACCCTTCCATAACCTGGGTGATGCATTCCGCAATTACGTGTCACCCTATGACACAACCGGCCACAGCTGGCACTGGCACGGTCTGGATTTGATGCAAAACTTGAGGCTTTAACCAAATGAGCCATCCATGCCATTAAAACCCCGGGAAAATATGGCATTTCACAAAGCATACACAACAACTACAGAACAATCCCTTATGAATACAAAGGGGATGTTTATTACCCTGACATGAGTAAAAACCTAGGAAAGATTGACATGCTCATAGCTTCCTCCATATCAGACTTACAGAGTCTTGTGCTCGCTTGTTTGGACTAATGGAAGTCCCTGCTGGTTGGCCTGCTGGTCTGCGCCATCAGGCCAGGGCAGCTGCTCCAGGATGGTGATGCCCACTTGGTCAAACCTGCCTAAATGTGCACATGCTTTAACAGTTTTTAAGTCCCTTCAGTGCGTTTTGGTGGCTTCAGCTCTCTCCAAGCTGGAAACAGTACTGCTGCCTATTTTCAGACCACTGTTTCAGACCATACTGCACACTCCTGCACAGACCTCTTCATTCTGCCTCCGCCCACCAGCTGGCTGGCCCATCTCTTCAAGCACCTGACAGCCGTTCCTCGCTCTCCTATGCCCACATCCCTTGGTGATGGAGTGACCTTCTCAAATCAATTAAAATGCAGATGCACTGCTTCTTTTTTCCATTTAATTCACTTTTGTGATTGTAATTTTTTTTTTTGCATCTCCAGCTCTTGTGGTGTTTGCTTACCATATCATTTGAACTTTTGTTGGTTGCTTTGGATAAAAGCGACGGCTAAATGGCCAAACCATAAATTGTACATTGCAGAAAATGTGGTCACGTGACCAGATAATCCTATCAGCCAATCAGGAAGGGATGGCACTAGACATTGGGAAACAGATAAACAAAGCCAATTCATTACAGCAAGACACTTCATATACAATGCAACAAGTCCCAGTGTAGCTGTATATATCAAATCCTCACTTTAAACTTTAGAAATGGCTGCACATTGAAAAAGCAGAGATAACAAACAGAAAAAAGATAAGGGAAGCAAAAAAATAGCAAACTCCACCACATAAATGGCTTATCTGAATTGGAGAATAATCGCTGAAGTCACAGTACATGCATATGATGATGGATGGGGGAATACAGTATACTAATGTATTGTATATGCACACATTACAATTTGTAGTTCCCAGAAAACATGTACTGTAGGTAATGGAGCCTGGTGAGTGAGGAAGTGCTCCTCTCAGAATCCAATTCAGAAGTGCACCTACAGATAGTCATTTAAATCAGCGTCCTTACAGTATAAACAAAGCATCTTCAGCTTCAAGGACTGATCTAGGATCAGTATTCCACTGTCCACATCACAATCATGGTCATCATGTTGGAAAAAAAAGAAGATCCTGGATCAGTACCCAATTTGGTTTCCTTTGTCCATATCCATTGTGATCATGAAAGAAAAACTCATCATAGATCTGTATGCTTTATGAATTTGGGTCCAAGTCTTAATATTTAACCTGTTCTCATGTGCTTAGTCCTCTCAGAGTAGAGTTCTAGTGGAGTGTGATTTCCTTTTTTAAATCTTTAAATGTATAAAGCACCATGCTTAAATGCATAAAGAAACTCAGGAGCTTGTGGAATAGTACTGAAACAACTATTCAGTACTATTTTTTTGTGTTGTGTTTACGTCATAGCCTTATCTGGGCTAGGCTTTTAAGGGTCTCTAGCCCAGAACTGACCAAATATTGACTCCTCATACAGGTGCATAGAATGTATGCAGCTATCCCTACAGTTCGAATTTTTTGTTTCAGAAGTGGCTTCCTGTAGGAGTGGTCTTTTTATGGGGTCAAGTGTTTCTTCTATGTTTAATGGATTTGTTGTTCCAGTACATGAGTAAAAAAAAAAAATACACATTTTTTTATCTATCTACTTATATACGGTGTACCAGAAAATAATTTGATCTCGGAACATCCTGAGCTGCACACACACAGGAAGTGTGTGGAAGTGCTCCAGAAGGCACTGCACATTTGTTGCAATTTGTGTCCATTTTCCCTGTTACTGAATGTATGAGTGCTTCCACCTTTCATCCCAAATGATGATGCTAGGCTTTTCTATACTTGCTGTCAGTTGTGAGTATATACACTCAGCACTTTATTAGGTATTTGTTCCATTTTTTTTTTACTTATTGATCTTCTGCTGCTGAAGCCGACCTATGGTTTGACACATTGTGTGTGCAGAGATGCTCTTCTGCATACCACTGTTGTAATGTGTGGTTATTTGCGTTATTGTCACCTTCCTGTCAGCTTGGACCAGTCTGGCCCTTCTCCTCTGACCTCTCTTATTAACAAGGTGTTTTTCCCAGCAGAACTGCTGCTCACTGGATGTTTTTCACACCATTCTCTAGAGACTGTTATGCATGAAAATCCCAGCAGTTTCTGAGATACTCAACAAACTGGCAACAAACAATCATTCATTCCTCGGTCAAAGTCACTTAGATCACATTTCTTCTCCATTCTGACATTTGGTCTGAAAAACAGCTGAACCTCCTGACCATGTCTGCATGCTTTTATGCATCTAGTTTCTGCCACATGATTGGCAGATTTAAATATTTGCATTAACAAGCTGGTGTACCGGTCTACCTAATAAAGTGCTCACCGAGTGTATATCAAAACTCATGTCATTTCAGAAGGCAATTTTTTTTGATTTCCTTTTTTATTTTCTTCTCCGTTTTGTGTCTCATCGTTAAAAAGACACAAGGATGTGTCTCACTGTACTGTGCATGAGTGCACGTGAGCATGACTAACTGTAACATCTACCTTTCATTTCTCTAGTGCAGTTTTTCTTAAGCTTTTTATCAACTGTGGCATAACAAAATTTCACAGCACACCAACTTCTCAGAAGCCTAAATAAATAACTCAATAATATGGAGGGCACATTCTGCACTTTTTTATTCTTTTTATTTTTTTTAAGTATCGACAATATTCACAGGGGAACCTTTGCAATTTATTTTGCTGCTTGTGGACCAAAAATTATACTGATATCACGTTTGTGTGGTGACCTGTTGTTTGGCACAATAGGTGATGATGAGGTATGAGATACTTTATGGTTTTATGATGCTCTAAATAACCCAGAGCCACTGAGACAGGGATGGCATCGAGCTGTCATCTCGAGAAAGGCATATAACATGGGTAACGTGTTTAAATATATAATGTGTCTATAATCTACAATACACCCAATTACTATTTTCCCCACATACGGGCTTCTACAAAGCAAATGAATAACAGAGAAAGCATGCAGTGCTCTAGCTAAAAAGAGACTGTGCATTTTGGGAATGTCTATGAGGAGTCCCAAGGCTGGCAACGATTTTATCATTATCTGATCCTCTGTCCACCTGTGGCTCACAACAGGCACAGGAAGGACATCCAACATACAGAAACTGCCTATGCAGGTGGTGGGCTCTCATTTATCTGTTTAAGCTTCATTTTTATTGTCTTTTTATTTGGCCTGGAAGGTCAATAGATAGAGAGCCCATTTCTTTTGTAGAGGAATGACCTGGGGAAACTAGAAGGAAGGAGGTGGGGAGTATAAAATGAATCGTGCAGCCAAATACCTGTGGGGGGTGGGGGTATGTGGCGAGTAGATTGGCAGATAGGAATTAAGCCAAGACACCTTTTAGACCTGCAACATGGAGGATTAATCACCAGGTGTGTAGGCACATGGTGAGTGCAAAAAAAGGTCAAGGCACAACAAATGAACTTCACCATGTTGCTACTTTTATGCTTTGGAAAATATACATTTTACAGTGTTCCAACTGATATTTTGAATATATATATATATATTGTTTTTCCTACATATTCTTCCAAATTCTGTAGGCTACATTTGTGCTTATTTTCACATTGCACCCACAAGCCACGCTTGCACAGACATGAGTTTGGGGAAGACATTCCATGTGCAGCTTTAGCAAAATGGTAAATGATTGGCATATACAGTATATAGCGCCTTTATGCAAAGTGCTGATACTATTGATGCTTTTTCATTCACCTATTCATACACACACTCACACACCAATGGCGATTGGCTGCCATGCAAGGCACCAACCAGTCAGGAGCATTTGGGGGTTAGGTGCCTTGCTCAGGGACACTTTGACACACCCAGGGCAGGATCATTACATTACATTAATGGCATTTTGGCAGATGCTCTTATCCAGAGTGACGTACAGTTGATTAGACTAAGCAGGAGACAATCCTCCCCTGGAGCAATGCAGGATTAAGGGCCTTGCTCAAGGGCCCAACAGCTATGCAGATCTAATTTTGGCTACACCAGGATTCGAACCACCGACCTTGCGGGTCCCAGTCATGTAACCATTACGCTACTGGTCGCTACAGCAACCCTCCGACTGCCAGACAACTACTCTTACCGCCTGAGCCAATGTCGCCCCCAAGCGGACCACAGTCCCTAGGGGTGATGGAGATGGAATTGGCCACTGTGAGGCTATCAGTCGACACTGCCACGATTGAGATTTGTTTCTGGGTCCTGGGTCATCCGTGCATCAGAATAGCACCTTAACAGGATGAGCCCCTAAGAAGACACTCAACTTTTATGTTGATCTCAGGCCAGGAGACACATGTCAGAATGGTGTTACGTTTCCACTGCTCAGTACTGTCTGCTCTACTGGGAACTAACAAAATCAAAACAATTCCATTTATTACAAGTGCACAAAGCCGGATCAATTCTGCAGAATTGAACCTCGATTGTTGGTTTCACACACATTTTATACACTTCTTTCAACATAACTCCTCCTAAAAAATGCCAGCTGATCTCTGGATCTCTGATTCATCATTGTGGCAATCGCCCAAATAATAATTTCGCTTTGTATGCTATTCTTTAAAAATAAATGTTTTCTTTAAACATGACGTTTGTTTTGTCAGCTGTTCTTAAAAAAATAATTGTTCTTATCACATCGTACAGGCATACAAACTGCCCTTAACAAATGTTTTCTTGTCAAAAATAAATTACATGACATTTTACATCATAAGCTATTCTTAAAAATAAATGTTCTTATCGCATTGTTCAGGCATACAGCTGTTCTGCAAACTGTCCTTGACAAAGATAGCCCATCCCCTCCACACAAGACATCCTGCCCTGCAAGCTGTTTTCTAACAAAGAGGAATCATAAAAGATGAATCTTGCAAAACATGGTGTTATCCAGTACTTTCCAACTTTTCCTTTGAAGCATACACATTATTTTATTCAATTCAGGTTACATATGGGTCACTATACTTCTGGCACAAATTAGCAGTTAATCAGTTTGAATATATATAGGCGTAATTAATCATAATTTTTGGCATGAAGCTTGAAGAGTTTTGGAGGAACCAGCTTGCTCAACTCTGACAGTTTGACGGTTTAATCTGATTCTGACCACTAAGTGTCCACTAAACGGATACTTTAGGGGAAAGAAAACTAAACCCAAAACCAGCTCTCAAACAAGAATGAAAGGAAGCAAGGAAAAGGGAGAGCTTAATTGTTTCCTTCAATTTTTATTTCACAAAACACTGTTCGAAATCAAATATCCCACTTTGGGGTACTTTTTTCTTCAAACAACCAAAGAATTCATCACCAGGTCACCAGGAGCTGAACCTTAGTACTCTCAGTTTGTACATCACTTTTTACTTTTGTGTGCCGTTCTGTTTTTGAAAATCACTGCATAACTGCATAAAAATTACAATTATTATTTACTTTTGCACACTGGATAAGGCACACTGAAAAACCAGTGCAGGTTGACAATCGGAGCTTGGTTTGAGTATCCCCATACGAGAATGATGACTGATTGGAGTTTCAGCATTCCTTCCCACTTTTCCGGAGCTCCAGCGGAAGTGTGCTAAGACAGAGCCCAGCGGTTTCCCCCGTCACCTGCTGCGTGGAGTCTCCTGATGGATTGCATTGTTATCGGAGCGCGCTGCGGAAAGCGCGAGGGAAGGAAGAGCGATACAACAGATGCGCACGCAACCCCAAGCCCTGAGCGATGAGTCCCGGACCACATTCCTCAAGGGCCGCGAGATGATTGCATTAATTCTAATCCTCTGCGGCAAAAGGCAGAAAATGATTGCTTTGCTCCCTCTTCTTAGCATGATAGGTCAGTTGTGGGAGTGCATCTACCTCCAAGGCAAGGGGCGCCCAGTCTGTAAACTTCCTCAGTAAAATAAAGATAGAATTTCTGCATGAATGAGCAAATTTGCAACTGTGTTTGAACGGCCAAAAAAAGCATTCAAACAGTTTTTTTTATTTTCAAGTCACAACCATAGATATGCTCATAGATTTGCAGCAGCTTGGTCACGTGACAACTGAAATAAGGTGAGTGCCAAGTCCGAATAAGTCACAGCCAGTGATTTACCCAGACACTTAGCACGCAGACAGTATTTCTCAATACATAGCAGCAATGAGAGCATAAAAGCAATTCCCCTTCTATAATTATAGGGAATCTTTAAACGCTAATCTCAATTAATTGCACGGTTGTCACTAGAACTAAGTACAATACGCCTGGTGGCTATATGAAGCAGCACCTGACACATAGCAAGAGAGGCTACATGTATTCCAGCCCTACTCCTTTTTTTATAGCAATTTTTTTTAACGTGACTGTTTTTCTCCCCAAGCCAACATACAGCAAGGAGTTAATGGTCTGCAAAATCAATTCTTCAAATATTACATGCTGCAAAAATCTTTGCCATCTCATCACCAATCCTATGAGAGTGGTAATTCATTTTGTGTCCAAAGTGGAAAAAAAGAGTCAAAGTGCCTCCTAACAAGATAGTAGGGTGGTAATGTGTATTGATGGAACGCTGCTCACCTTTTCTGGGGAAAGAATCCCCCAAAAACAAGTATTTCTTATGCAGAAAAAGACAGAAAAAACTAGAGTGAGAAAGAAAGAGTGGGGGGGGGGGTGGTATGGGGGGTTAAATGGCTTTTGGTCTAAAATGTTTCAGCACACTGAATATAGTTTGACATTTTGAATAATGTTCTGAATTTCAAAATGATTAATTAAAGAACTGGGGCTCCGTGTACTGTCAAAATTAAATACTATATTTTGTTGCATGCACCCTTTAAAGGCCCTGTGCAGCCTCTCTTTTCTTTTTTTCCTTCAGTTTTTTGTGAATTTTCCGAAGAAAATTAAGTGATTTTTTTAATATGGCAGACTCAGACTCAAGCGTGTCAGTTCTGTCCTAATTAATGATGCATTCACTTTTGATTGACAGCCTGGGCCGCTCATTCCACATAATGTCAGTTGCTAGCTAACGTTAGCTATCTATCATACGACCGTAATAATGGATAACGAGTACAGCAATAACAGCATTAGAAATATTGAGCCGTATATGTATGAGCCCATTGCTGTTAATCCTAGGCCTCACCAAAATGAAAACATTGGCATAGCTGAAGTGGTTACACTCGCCCGCTAACGTTAGCAAGTACAGCTCATTGCTACATTAGCAAAATTATCGCTAGCCAGACAGAAAGTAAGCACGTTACTTGAACGTTACCCACAGGGCCACATTACTTGAACTATTTTGGAAATCATGGTTTTGGGATAGGGCTTATTTAGCTTCTGCGAAACTGCAGTTACACCTCTTTGATGTAACCTTTGTTCAGGGTATGCACAGACAGATGTTAGAGGGTGCATGATTTGTGTATGAGAGAGACTTCTTTTTTTGTGGAAATATGTGTTTTTGTAGAAATAATCTATGTGCTCATTACTTAGAAATGCCATACCAGCAGATTCAGGTGTTACAATGTTCTCACTGCTCCAAACAAAAGCTCAAAACAAAGGTGAGATATGGATGTTTTAAAGAGATAAGAATGACCACAATGGCCAGGAGCAGTAATTCTCTGCTCTGTTACAGCACCGATCCTTATCATGGACCATTTAAAGCATATGCCCACTTCCGCTTTTGTGAAAACAGCTTCAACCCAAATCTTTGAATAGAAATTCTCACCAGCATTTATTAGCAAAATAAAATGCATCTTTTTGCAAAATCGAAAACGGATAATCCTTTCTACAGTGGGTGTAGGCATATACTATACAATAATCCTCCACTTGTGAGACAAGTTATTTGGCACTTCCTTCATTGCACCTAAGATACCATATGTCACAGCTCAGACTATCCTCGTCAAAACCGAACAGTCA
Source organism: Conger conger (assembly GCF_963514075.1). Taxonomy (NCBI): domain Eukaryota; kingdom Metazoa; phylum Chordata; class Actinopteri; order Anguilliformes; family Congridae; genus Conger; species Conger conger. The sequence continues at coordinate 30,185,131 of NC_083776.1, read as the reverse complement.
CTGCACCATGCAACAGTTTTACTTTGTGTGGAAATTGCAGTGCCAGGTTCCGCAGCGGTGTCATTTCAGCAAAACTTTAGCCATTGGTTTTGACAGGAGTGACATCACATAAAATACAGCTGCTAAAAAGGCATGAAAATTTAATTTGTGGCAGGCCTATTCAATTCCGGTGAAGCACCAGTGACTGACAAAAGGGTGAATTCTCGATTGTATATCATCCTGTGAAAAATCACATTATTAACACAGCTTCTGTGTTTTTCAAGCAGACACATCTGTTCGGTATTTTGTGTTGTGATAGGTGTAATCTGTGTCTGCGGCTAGCCGAGGC